>NC_053497.1:171465531-171765531 GCF_905171775.1 Rana temporaria | reverse complement strand
CGGTATAAGTCTCTCAGAAGCGTAATGTGTACGTTGGTTTTGTGGTTAATATGGCGCAGAGCTGCTGTCTGTTGCGCAGTAGTTTTTTCCACATCACTGACGCGCGCTGAAACTGCGCGTATGTCCAATTTCAGATCCGCAATGGCAGCTGATAGCGTCTCTTTAATATCAGCTGCCACGGAGTGTAGATCATTTAGGCTAAGGCTCTGTCGAGCGTCCGTAGCGAGGTGGGGATTCCGGTTGTCGGTAAGGGGGTTTGTGTCAAAGTTCCCTTGAGAAGTGGCCAATGTATCTGACTGGCCTCCCGGGAATTCGGCCATCATAAGATCTGACAGGAATTTCCAAAAGATTGTAAATTGGTGAAAATTCGTCGGGTAGAATGGAAAACAGTATGGGGATGATCACCGTGACAACGGGTATCAGATTAGTCGTATTCCAGTCGGTGGGACCCCTTACCGATTCCGTTAGCCGAGAATTGCAGCCTGCAGCAGCGGGAGCTTTCCAGTTAAGCAGCCATTCCCGATCACGGCTAGACCACGCCCATCATCTGTTCTATTTTGATACTGACCTGTTGCCATGTATTTTTGAGGTGTGTACATTCCCAGAAGGTGTGGATAAGGGAACCTTGTACTGGGCAACCTCTAAAACAAAGGGGAGAAGTTGCAGGATAGAATGAATTAATTCTGTCAGGGGTAAGGTACCATCTATATTGGAGTTTAATGGCAGATTCCCTAATAGAGGCTGTCTTGGTGCATTTCCGTAGGTTGTTAGTCATGCTGTCCCATTGTTCAGTGGAGAAGGATTCATCTAGATCTGACTCCCATTGCTGCATTTGGTGTGTTTTGTCTGGTAAATTGTGTTCGTTTAGGGTTCTATAGATTCTAGATATCAAGCCCCTATCCCGGGGTGAAGTAAGACAAATTTGTTCAAAAATCGTGAAGGGGTTTTGGAGGGAGAGAGAGAAGTTTTTTTGATAGAATAGTTTGATATTATTATAGTCTGAGAATTCCATATCTTTAAGTTTATATTCTGTTTGCAAATCTAAGAATGTGCGAAAAGTATTATTTTTAGTGAAAGCTTTTAGGTTAGATAGATTGAGGAGTTTCCAAATAGAATATTGGTTGGAGTGTAGGTCGGGGGGGGTAAATAAAGGGTCCCCTATGAAGGAAGCTAGGGGAGGGATCTCTGAGGAGATGTTAAACTTATGTTTATGTCTGTGCCATAATAGTAGGTCCTGGTGTACTACTTTATTAAGTTGACCCATTCTTTGAGTTTTAATAGATTTAGACCATAGGAGGCCTTGGAGGTGGAACGGTAGGACAGATTGTTCCTCAAATTCTAGCCAGGGGATATGATTGGAAGGAGCATACCATTGTGCCAGTTGTGTATATCTGGCAGAAAGGTAGTATAGCCATAAGTTTGGCATACTCAACCCTCCCCTCGATTGAGGTCTATACATCAGTGCATATCCAAATCTAGATTTTTTATTTTGCCATATAAATTTGTTTATATCTCTTTGTATAGAATCTAGGGCACTCTTAGGGACCAGGATAGGAAGTGCTCTAAAGAAGAAAAGTAGTTTTGGAAGTATAACCATCTTGGTGGCAACTATCCTACCCATAAAGGACGTATGGAATGCTGCCCATGATTTGAGTAGATCTCTGATGTTTTGAAGTAATCTAGGGTAGTTTTTTTGGTATAGGGACTTGTAGGATGGGGTGATAAGGATGCCTAAATATCGGAAGGAATCTGAAGTCCATTGAAAGGAAAATTTCTCCTTTAGTCTGGCAGTCAGATCAGGGGGGCAGTTAACTGGGAGGGCGGAACATTTAGATAAATTTATGCCTAACCCTGAGAGGTCATGAAATGTATCTAAAGTCTTGATTAGGTTCGGTAGTGAAAGTAAAGGGTCAGAGAGAAACAGGAGGACGTCGTCTGCGTAGAGACTTAGTTTAAAATCTTTCAAACCTTTTGTGTAACCTTTGATGTTGGTATTACTGCGGATGGCGCAAGCAAGGGGCTCAATAGCAAGAGCGAACAAAAGAGGGGATAAGGGGCAGCCCTGTCTTGTGCCCCTGCTTAATGGGAAAAATTCAGAGTTATGGCCGGGGAGCTTAATACGAGTATGTGGATCGTGGTATAATGCTTTAAATCCGTGTAGAAATTCATCTCCTATACCATATCTAGGGAGTAGCGAGTCTAAGTAAGACCAACTGACGCTATCAAAAGCTTTATGAATATCTAAACTAAGTAGTAGTGTTGATCTTGCATGGAGGTTGGAGTCTTGGATGATGTTAGTAGCTAATCTTATATTATCCGTGATCTGCCTGTCAGGAATAAAACCTGTTTGGTCTGGGTGGATAAGGGGTGAGATGACTGAGGCCAATCTGTCTGCTAGTATTTTACCAAAAATTTTTAAGTCGTTGTCTATAACTGAGATCGGGCGAAAATTCTGTGGGGATGAGTGGTCTTTGTTTGGTTTAGGTAGAAGAGACATATTCGCTAGGAGCATTTCAGAGGGGAATTGATTGCCTTGTAGAACGTGGTTGAATAGTTTCATAAGATGCGGAATTAATACTGAGGCAAACTTTTTGTAGTATGTTGAAGAAAAACCGTCGGGTCCTGGGGCTGTGGAGGTCTTTAGAGAACCTATAATCTTGATTAACTCCAATTCTGTGCAGGGTGCATTCAATGCCTCCCTCTGTTGGGTTGATAAGGTGGGAAGTGGGATTTCATCTAGCCATTGCGTCGAGGATTGTTTTGGCGTGTTTTGTGGAGATGATAGAAGCTTCTTATAAAATTTCAAAAAAACCTCCATGACTCCTTTAGGATGAGTGATTAAGTGGCCAGCCGAATTTCTTAGTTTATAGGTATGGGGAGGTTTCGTGGATTGGTTCAGTTTTCTGGCAAACATAGTGGATGTAGAATTGCTATGTAATAAGAATCTTGCTTTTGACCATCTAAGTGCTTTTTCTGTATCTGAGGTTAGTAGAGTGTCTAGGGCTGCACGTTTTTCTTGGATTTGTTTAAGTATATCACTAGAGGGGGATTGATTGTGTTTATGATATAATTTGTCCAGGTCTCTAGTTAGTGTTTTTATGTCGGACAGCTTAATCCTGTTTTTAGTGGAAGCCATCTTGATTAGATGGCCCCTCATGACCGCCTTGTGTGCCATCCACAGAGACGTGGGAAGAATATCTGGGGAACAGTTAAGTGAAAAGTATTCTTCCATGTTGGAATTTAGCTGTTGGATGTTCAGATGATCAGTTAGTAGTGTATCGTTAATGCGCCATCTGTGGGGTGTGTCAGCCAGACCTATTTTTGATGTGGTGAAAGATACAATCTGATGATCTGACCAGGGGCAGGAATGGATGTCTGCTTTTGATGAATTAGCGACTAGAATCGGGGTGCAAAAGATGTAATCTAATCTAGCGGAGCAGTCGTGAGGGTGTGAATAAAAGGTGTAGTTTTTGACGCCAACATTGTGAGCCCTCCACGTGTCTATGAGTTGATGGTTTAATAGTGTGCGATTTAATGTTTTAGGGAAGGCTTTAGATGTGGGTGCTACTTTGCTTCTATCTAAGGATGAGTGAGCGGCTAAATTGAAGTCTCCGCCTATAATCAAATGGGGGGAGGAGTATTTATCTAAAGTATCGAAAAAATTTGAGAAAAATGTTGCATGAGCTTCATTGGGTGCATATACCGAGGCTATTGTAACCAGACGTCCTCCTATAGAGCCCTTTACAATTAGAAAGCGACTCTCTGGGTCTCTGAAGACACTTTGGGTGTCAAACACTACAGAGTTTTTAATAAAAATAGCTGTGCCTCTCTTTTTGGAATCGAATGTTGTGAAATAACATTGACTATATGCCTTATCAAAAAATTTGGGGTGCTTGGATGCCGCGAAGTGTGTCTCCTGTATTAATATTATGTCAGCCCCCAGTCTTTTATAGTGACGGAAGGCTTTTTTCCTTTTTTGGGGAGAGTTTATGCCATTGGCATTATGGGAGATTACTTTCAAGACCATTTAGAGTATGAGAATGAATGCTAAGGGATGGCACCCGGAGATAGCCATGGGCTGTGCTTGTGAACTGGAATACGAAAATATCATACTGTGAGAGGTAAGCAGCATACCAAGCACCCCAACAAACAATCCGAATGTATGTCAGTACAAAGTTTAAGGGAACATATGAAAGTGATGTGTTATCCCTGAGTGAGGAATCCTTACTATACCAATATCCAATCAATTTGTTTCCTATACGAGACTTGAGTATATACAGGAACAACAATATAAACCGTACGAACATTATTTCAAAGAATTTAAAGCAACTAAACATGTTACTAAATTTGCTAAAAGGCTGTAAACAGTGTGAATACCTGAGTAAGGGGTCAAACTGAAAATATCGGTTTGACTTAAAAACAGTAACTTTTGGACCTATACGTCCAAATCTCACCCTCGGAGTCTTGCCGAAAAAAGCTATAGCGAGTACGGTCAAAGGCACTAAATAGCATGCCATAAGATTCATACTTTGACTCCAAGAGTGAGAGGGGGGTCAACCAAGCGGAGGCGGAGAGACCAAGCAACACTCCGCATTTTTATTACACGTGTTATCTAGTGGTAACAAGAGGAAAAAGGGAAGGGGAGAGGGGAAAAAAAAAAAAAAATAAAAAAAATAAAAACAAATCTGTATCCATTCGGTGCAGGTTGCCTGAATTACATTGACCGCCATATTGAGAAGGGGGGGTGGTTGGGTGGGGGGGGGGGGAAGAAAGAAGAAGAGAGAGAAAAAAAAAAAAAAGGAAGAGGGGGGGGATTCAAATCAAACCTCCCAGAGAGATTGATAATGTTTGAGGTAACAACCATGGTCTGAGATGATTCAGGGCTGCGTACTAAAGTTTGTACTAGCGTCTGTTGTTCTCTCTTGGATCACTTGGGAAAATCAAAATGTAGCAGTTGGTTAAGTGCGCAAGTTCTGGGTTGTTATGTTGCTTAGAGGAGCCAATGATCGCTACTGGATTGGGGGAGAGGAAAAAAAAGAGTAAAAATAGGACCGAAGCAAAAACAGGGACCATAGGAGAGGGATTCAGAATGTGTAAGTTTACAAAGATTTGTCTTGCATGTAAGGGGGTTTGAAGATCCATCTCGATTATGAATTCCGTCCTGGTCCAGCAAAAGTGTAATTGACAAGGGAAACAGTGGACCAGAAAGGGGCTTCCACTTCCTTGGGGGGGAAGAATGCAGAAGAAGTGAAAAAAAAAACAAAAAAAACAATGGAAATTAGCTAAAAGGGGCCGTCATGGTGCAACAGTTTCTTTTGCGGGTCAGTAAAACATAGATATAAAAAGATAGAGAACCATTCCGCTTCAAGTGACTTTCATGGGTTAGCAAATCGCAATGATGATCTCATCCTTCTCTGATCTCGTCTTGAAGAGGGAGTGGCCCAAATGGGAGATGGGTGCGGAGTAGAAGGTGGTCTTGGGCCCGTTTCCGGTTCCAGCAATCCAAGTTTAATCAGGAGCTCCTTGCCTTCTGTGACATTAACAACAGAGTAGACTGTTCCATTATGGGGTACAGTTAGTTTGAAGGGAAAACCCCATCTGTATCTGATGTGGGCCGATTGTAGGATCGATGTTACTTCCTTCATCCTTCGCCTTCTTTCGAGGGTGGCCTGAGAGATGTCAGGGTATAATTGAATCCTTGTTCCCTCCAGCATGATATTGTGCGAGTTCCTTGAGGCCCTTAGTATATTCTCTTTGGTGATGAAGTCCTTCATGCAGAGGATAATGTCACGGGGAGGTTTGTCTATAGGGGGTTTAGGTCGGAGGGCCCTGTGGATCCTATCACAGGCGAAGGATAATGGCGGGGTGTCTGGCAGAAGAGATTGGAACAGTTTCGACACAGCTGGCATCAGGTCCGTCACTGACTCTGGGACCCCGCGTATTCTCAAATTGTTTCTTCGATTTCTGTTATCCAAATCTTCTACATGGGCCTGAAGATAGGAATAGTTTTCAGCCAGCAACTCAAAGTCCTTCCTTAAATCATTGGTGAGGCTGCATTTGATGGGCGCTGGTGAGGCTGCATATGATGGGTGCTGGCGAGGCTGCATTTGATGGGCGCTGGCGAGGCTGCATTGATGGGCGCTGGTGAGGCTGCATTTCATGGGCGCTTTATTAAAAAGGTGGGGTATACATGGGCAGGACAAAGGGGGTGGGGCCAAGGGGGGTGTCAAAATTAGGTTTCGCCTAGGCTGATACGTATTCTTCTACATATTTTTGGTAAAAAAATCACAATAAGCGTTTATTGATTGCTTTGCGCAAAAGTTATAGCGTCTAAAATATAGGGGATAGTTTTATGGCATTTTTATAAAAATGCACTGATTACTGTAAAAATGTGACTGGCAGGGAAGGGGTTATACACTAGGGGGCGAGGAAGGGGGTTAAGTGTGTCCTAGGGAGTGATTCTAACTGTGAGAGGCGGGGCTTACTGTGACACGACACTGATCGCTGCTCCCGATGACAGGGAGTAGTGGATCAGTGTCCTGTCACTAGGCAGAACAGGGAAGTGCCTTGTTTAGACAGGCATCCCCCCCCGTTATGCAGCTCCGTGACACGATCGCGGGACACTGGCGGACATGGAGTCTGCGGGTCCCACGGGCACGCTCACTGAGCTTGCGGCAGGGGTGCGCACGCGTGGCGCGAAATTCATAGTGGTGTAAATATACGTTACTTTGCTCCTCCGTGCTGTTCTGCCGACATATATGTACAGGCGGCGGTCGGCAAGTGGTTAAAGTGGGCGGGGAGTGAATGCTGTAAATGAATAATGATAATAATTCGTGTCTCCCCAGAGCCACAAAAAATCCCGCTGTGATTAACATTTTGGATATTTTATTGCAGGTTCGGGATACGCCTCCGATGACAGCTACAATAATGAAGTTTATGTTGAACAGCGCCCACCAGCCCGCCAGCCAGATTATCTCGGTAAGATATGGTGACTATCACATTGGCAATGTAAGATTGTCCATACACCCTGCAATATTCACCAACGCGTTTCGGCTTCCATGGATTTGTTTGCTGTTAAGTTGCTCGTGACAAGGAGCTGCTGGTTTTGTTGTTTTTCCACTTGACCGCCAAAAGGTTTTACCCCCCCCCCCCCCTTCATAATACAGGAGCATTTTTTTATATTCAACACTGTGCTACTTTAACCACTTCAGCCCCGGAAGGATTTACCCCCTTAATGACCAGGCCATTTTTTGTGACACTTTTTCCCCACAAATAAAGGTTTCTTTTATTGGTATTTGATCACTACAAGTTTCTGACCACTTATAAAATGTGTTCAATGTGCTCTCCAGTAAAGTTATGTTAAAACCAAGCACACCATTGTTTTTCTTGTGAAATTCCCAATAAGTTTGATGTGTCACATGACCCTCTTCCTATTGAAAAAAACAAAAGTTGGATTCAAAATGTCCGACTTCAAAATGGCCGCCATGGTCACCACCCATCTTGAAAAGTTTCCCCCCTCACATATACTAATGTGCCACAAACAGGAAGTTAATATCACCAACCATTCCCATTTTATTAAGGTGTATCCATATAAATGGCCCACCCTGTATATATATCTTCTAAACGTGCGCAGTTTAGGGGATATTTACTGTACATGCAGCCAGTGAAAATTACTATTTTCAAAAAAAAAATTCTAAAGGAGCGAAAGTTCGAAAGAACAAAAATTTGAAAATCTGAAAGAACGAAAATCCAAAAATAAGAACAAAAAACATTCGAATAATTTAGTTTTTTGTATTTTCTATTATAATTTAATTATTACCATTATTATAGTTTTTTATTATTAATATTTATTAATAATAATAATAATAATAATAATAATAATAATAATAAAAACGTAATAATAGTTATAAACTATTAAATTATAGGTATTGGAATTTCCTTTAAAATTTGGCTCTGTGACCGTGCACGCGGGACCCGCAGACTCGATGTCCACGATTGTGTCACGAAGTGGCAGAACGAGGATTTGCCTATGTAAACAAGGCATTTCCCTGTTCTGCCTAGTGACAGGACACAGATCTACTGCTCCCTGTGATCGGGAGCAGTGATCAATGTCATGTCACTTGTAGCCCATCCCCCCTACAGTTAGAATCACTCCCTAGGACACACTTAACCCCTTCCTCGCCCCCTAATGGTTAACCCCTTCCTTGCCAGTGTCATTTACACAGTAATCAGTGCATTTTTATAGTACTGATCGCTGTATAAATGACAATGGCCCCAACATAGTGTCAAAAGTGTCCGAAGTGTCCGCCATAATGTCGCAGTCACAATAAAAATCGCTGATCGCCGCCATTACTAATAAAAGAAAATAATTTTAAAAATGCCATAAAATGATCCCCTATTTTGTAGACTTTTGTGCAAACCAATCAATATACGCTTATTGCGATTTTTTTTTACCAAAAATATGTAGAATACACATCGGCTTAAACTGTGGAAGAAATTCGTTTTTTTATATATTTTTGGGGGATATTTATTATAGCAAAAAGTAAAAAATATTGCTTTTTTTTTCAAAATTGTCGCTCTTTTTTTTGTTTATAAAAACCGCAGAGGTGATCAAATACCACAAAAAGAAAGCTCTATTTGTGGGAAAAAATTACTTCAATTTTAATTAATAGTAAATTAATAGTAAAAAAATTTAATTATACTAAAAATGCCATAAAACTATCCCTTATTTTGTAAACGCTATAACTTTTGCGCAAACCAATCATTAAGCGCTTATTGCGTTTTTTTTTTTTTACCAAAAATATGTAGAAGAATAAGTATCGGCCTAAATTGAGGAAACAATTTTTTTTATATATTTTTGGGGAATATTTCTTATAGCAAAAATTACAAAATATTGCATTTTTTTTTCAAAATGTTGCTTTTTTTGTTTATAGTGCAAAAAATAAAAACTGCAGAGGAGGCTAAATACCACCGAAAGAAAGCTCTATTTGTGGTAAAAAAAAGGACGCCAATTTTGTTTGGGTGCCACGTCGCACGACCGCGCGTTTGTCAGTTAGAGCTACGCAGTGCCGATTCGCAAAAAATGGCCTGGTCTTTGGGCAGTCAATTCTTCCGGGGCTGAAGTGGTTATGGCACATTCCAAGTGAATAAATAAAAAAAATATTTATGGAAAATTAAAACTGACATTTTTAAAGTTGGTGTCAGGGTCTCTCTAAAAGGACTGGCAACCACAGTGATGTCACAGTGGGGGATTAGCTCAAATGGTAGAGCGCTCGCTTAGCATGTGAGAGGTAGCGGGATCGATGCCCGCATTCTCCAAGTTTTTTTCCCCCCCTATATAGAATTTTAGCTATCATTACAGCAGTGGTTCTTAAACTTATTTAAGTCTCTGACCCCTTTAAGAATCTGATTTACGCCAAATTGACCAGGCTGGATTAGTCCAAGGAAGAGAAGCATGTGACAACACAATAAAAACCTTCTTAAAGCGGAGGTTCACCCAAAAAACAAGTATCTAACATTACATTCTGTATACCTCAAACATGTACAGTATGCCGGTGGTTTTTTTTGGGGGGGGTGTACATACGGTATTATCGGTATTTTCCTCCCGGCTTCCGGGTACTCGCTCCGGCGGGAGTGGGCGTTCCTGTGCAGTGCCGCAATGTCATCTGGGACTTCGCCCATATGATTGACGTGCCTGAGAAAAACTCCCACCGGCGGATAAGGCGCGTCACGACTTTCCGAAAGTAGCCGAACCGCGAGTCGGCTCTAGACGGCGCATGCGCACCGACTAGGAGCCGTGTAGAGCTGACTGCGCAGGCGCCGTATAGAGCCGATTCGCCGTTCGGCTACTTTTGGAAAGTCGTGACGCGCCTTATGCGCCGGTGGGAGTTTTTCTCAGGCACGTCAATCATATGGGCGAAGTCCCAGAGGTCATTGCGGCACTGCACAGGAACGCCCACTCCCGCGGGAGAGAGTACCCGGAAGCTGGGAGAAAAATACCGATAATACCGTATGTACACCCCCCCCCCCAAAAAAAAACACCGGCATATTGTACATGTTTGATGTATACTGAATGTAATGTTAGATACTTGTTTTTTGGGTGAACCTCCGCTTTAATTATGGGCTATGCTTTTTATCGGGTCCGGTGGCCTTTCCTTGAGCATTCTAATCCTTGAATAGGGATGGGCTCAAATTTGCTTAACCCCTTGCCAAGCGCTGCACGCCGATATACGTTGGCACAATGGCAGCGGTGGGCAAATGGGCGTACCTGTATGTCCCCTTTAATTTACTGTGTGGCGGGCGTGCGCGTGCCCACCGCAAACTCGATGTTCGCTGGCGGCCGGCAATCGTGACATGGAGAGGCAGAACGGGGAGATGCCTATGTAAACAAGGCTGTCCCCCACATTTGTAACAGTAAAATTATGTCCCAAGGATCATCTGCACACATATGTCCGTGATCACATCTGTACATGATCATTTGTGTACAACTGTCTGTAATCACATGAATCAATTATTATTATTATTATTATTATTATTAAACTTCAGTTGAGTACAGAGTAGCATGACCGCGCAATTGTCATTGAAAATGCGAAAAGTGCTGAAAGCTGAAAATCGGTCTGGGAAGGAAGGGGGCGAAAGTGCCCGGTATTGATGTGGTTGAGCTTTGCGTATTGAGTCTCAAGTCCCACATGCGATAAAACATTCACAGTCAGGCGGACTGACAACTCATGGGGCCCCCGGGCAATAGAAGATTATGGGCCCCCCGGGCAATAGAAGATTATGGGGCCCCAGGGCAATAGAAGATTATGGGGCCCTGGGCTTACAGATGGCCACCATGCCAGGAGGCAGTGCAGAGACGGGGCAGCTAAAATTTTCACATCAAAAGCATGTCGGTTTCGGACATATCAGGGACAGATGTAAAAAAACACAGATTTTTACATACTGTCCCTGGTTTTACTGAGCCTGGCAACCCTGATGGCGCCCCCTAGTGGCAAGGGGCCCTCGGGCAGTGCCCGAGTGCCCCAATGGTCAGTCCGCCCCTGTACACAGTATTAACTTTAGCAATTCTTTTTGTCTGTTTTTAAGTTCCTCGCTGGTGTTATGACCTGAAAATCCAAGATGGAGAAGCGGCGTGTTATTCTCCCCGAGGGCCGGGCTACCGCAGCACTCTTGGAACGCGTTGCAGTCTGTCATGTGACCAGGGCTTCCGCTTTATTGGACAGAGCTCGGTGCGCTGCTTGCAAAGTCGCCGCTGGTCTGGATACGCCTACTGCAGGAGTAAGTGACCTACAATGAGATGACTAATAGGAAAGATAGGATTTATGTGGTTTTTGATTTTCTTTGAACCTTTACAATATATATATAGGGCCGAATTCAGAAAGACGATACGACGGCGTATCTCCTGATACGCCGTCGTATCTCTGAGTCCGGCCGTCGTATCTATGCGCCTGATTCATAGAGTCAGGTTATGCATAGATATGCCTAAGATCAGAAAGTTGTAAGTGACTTACACCGTCGGATCTTAGGCTGCAATTCCTGGCCGGCCGCTAGGTGGCGCTTCCGTATCTTTTACGCGTCAAATATGCAAATGAGCATTTACGCCGATTCAGAAACGAACGACCGCCCGGCGCATTTTTTTTACGTCGTTTGCGTTCGGCTTTTTCCGGCGGAAAGTTACCCCTGCTATAGGAGGGGTAAGTGCGGCGTATCCTATGTTAAGTATGGCCGTCGTTCCCGCGCCAAGTTTTGAATTTTTTACGTTGTTTGCGTAAGTCGTTCGCGAATACGGCCGGACGTAATTTACGTTAACGTCGAAACCAATGACGTCCTTGCGACGTCATTTGGAGCAATGCACGCTGGGAAAATTTGCGGACGGCGCATGCGCTGTTCGATCGGCGCGGGGACGCGCCTGATTTAAATTCTACACGCCCCCTAGCCGCGGAATTTGAATTCCGCCGGGGGATTTATGATACGCCGCCGCAACTTTAGAGGCAAGTGCTTTCTGAATAAAGCACTTGCCTCAAAAACTTGCGGCGGCGTAACGTAAATCAGATCCGCTGACCTATCTGAATCTGGCCCATAGATTGCAATTCAGCCAGATTAGCAGGGACCGGATGAGATTTGATCTATGTATGGGGAGGCTGATTGTACCCAAGCCCACTGACTGTTGATGGGGAGTCGAGTGATTTTCTTTCCTTACACCCATGGTTGAAGGCATGAAAATCAAGTCATCCATGGGCTGCTTAACCACTTCAGGACCGAGCCTGTTTTTCAGACTCAGTGTTTACACGTTAAAAACAACTTTTTTTTTTTGCTAGAAAATTACTAAGAACCCCCAAAACATTATAATTTTTTGTTCTAACACCCTAGAGAATAAAATGGCGGTCATTGCAATACTTTCTGTCACACCGTATTTGCGCAGCGGTCTTAAAGCGCACTTTTTTGGGGAAAAAAACACTTTTTTTTAATTAAAAAATAAGACAACAGTAAAGTTAGCAAAACATTTTTTTCGATTGTGAGAGATAATGTTACGCCGAGTAAATTAATACCCAACATGTCACGCTTCAAAATTGCGCCCGCTCGTGGAATGGCGTGAAACCTTTAAAAATCTCCATAGGCGACGTTTAAAAAAATTCTACAGGTTGCATGTTTTGAGTTACAGAGGAGGTCTAGGGCTAGAATTATTGCTCTCGCTCTACCGATCGCGGCGATACCACACATGTGTGGTATAAACACCGTTTTCATATGCTGGCGCTGCTCACGTATGTCTTCGCTTCTGCGCGTAAGCTCGTCGGGGGCGCTTTAAAAAAAATGGGCCAGATTCACAGTACAAGTACGCCGGAGTATCTACTGATAGTCCGGCGTACTTTCAAATTTGCCGCGTCGTATCTTTAGTTTGAATCCTCAAACCAAGATACAACGGCTTTTGGCTTTAATCCGACAGGCGTACGCCTTCGGAACGTAGGTGTAATACTTCGGCGCCCGCTGGGTGGAGTTTGCGTCGTTTTCCGCATCGGGTGTGCTAATTAGCTTTTTCCGCCGATTCACGCGCGGCCGTCGCATTCTCTTACGTCGCCGCTAGTCGGCTTTTCCCGGCGTATAGTTAAAGCTCCTATTTCATGGCGTATAGATAGACCTGCCATGTTAAAGTATGGCCGTCGTTCCCGCGTCGAATTTTTTTTTGCGTAAGTTGTCCGTGAATAGGAAAGGACGTAACTCACGTCGACGTTCAAAAAATGACGTCAGTGCGACGTCATTTCGCGCAAAGCACGGCGGGAAATTTCAAAACGGAGCATGCGCAGTACGTTCGGCGCGGGAACGCGCCTAATTTAAATGATCCACGCCCCCTAGCCGGATCATTTGAATTAGGCGGGCTTGCGCCGGAGGGATTTACGCTACGCCGCTGCAACTTTGACTTGTGAATCAAGCACTTGCCCGTAAAACTTGCGGCGGTGTAACGTAAATGCGATACGTTACACCGCCGCAAATGTACCTGAATCTGGCCCAATGTTTTTACTTATTTATTTTACTTTATTTTATTTAGTTCTACACTGTTTTAAAAAAAAAAAAATGGGGTCACTTTTATTCCTATTACAAGGAATGTAAACATCCCTTGTAATAGAAAAAAGCATGACAAGACCTCTTAAATATGAGATCTGGGCTCAAAAAGACCTCAGACCTCATATTTAGACTAAAATGCAAAAAAAAAAAAAAAAAAAAATTGTCATTTGAAATAATGACAAAAATAAAATGTCCCTTTAAGACATACAGGCGGAAGTGACGTTGTGACGTCGCTTCCGCCCTGCTATGGTATGGAGACGGGTGGGGGCCATCTTCCCCTCACTCGTCTCCATACCAAGGAAGGAAAAGGACCCGATCGCCTCCCCTGCTCCCGACGGCTCCGGTAAGTGGCGCAGGCCCTCTCCCACCGCCGATAACGGTGATCTCGCAGCGAATCCGCCGGAGAGACCACCTGCTGCTATTACCGAGATATCCATCTTCAAAGTAAGGGCGTATATAGTCGTGCAGCAGTCTTTAAGTGGTTAACTACTTCTAACTTTATTCATTTCAGTTAATAGAGTATATTTAGGTAGTCAGGTCTATTAAGGGGAAGGGGGAGGTCCACTATGGTATAGAGTTTTTTTCTATGTCCCTACAAAGAACCGCTTGTTTGGAACCACAGCCATTTAGAGAAAACATATTTTTTTATCAATATAAGGTGTTCTTTGATTTGTTGAGGTGGAGACTGTGACATCATCTGCCGTTCCATGGTCATATATGACTTCACTTTCTATTTTAGGGATCCAATGCCATGTTCTACCAGCGATACCCAATGGGTCATACCAATGTTCGGCTGGGATTAACGAAGGATCCCGCTGTGATTATACATGCTCTCTGGGCTATCAGATAGAAGGGGACCGAAATCGTGTCTGTATGGAGGATGGGCTGTGGAGCGGAGGAGAACCTGTCTGTGTAGGTAAATCTTCAGGTAGAATGTATGTTCTCGCATGTTGACTCCCCCGAGGACTCGTCTCTGGGGTTCCTCTCCCCTCTTCCCTCCATTGCTCTCTTCTCTTTCTGCTGATCTGATGATATGGTTCCGGCTATCGAGATGGTTCCTGTAAGGACTGCGCAGGCGCAATCCTTTGCCGACGGAAATCACCAAATCACCTCACATCCTTGCTTCGCTCAGACGGCTCGCTCCGCTCGCTCGGCCTCCTGGCTCTTTTTTTAACATCCTCCAATCCACTGGGATGTTAAAGGGGAGGTTCACCCTAAAAACAACTTTCTCTTATTACACTGGCCCCCCACATTACAATACGATTATGCCTATTAGTTTTTTTTTGATGCTGTACATACCTTGGTACAGCTAATTCACCCGTGGCTTCCGGGTTGCGAGTCCCGCGGGAGTGGGCGTTCCTAACATGCTGTTGATTGACGTTTTGAAAAAAAACGAGCTCCCCCCGTCGCGTAAGCTGCGTCACGATTGGCGAAAGGAGCCGAACGGCGAGTCGGCGCTATACTGCGCCTGCGCATCGCCGTTCGGCTCCTTTCGGCAATCGTGACGCGGCTTACGCGACGGGGGGGAGCTCGTTTTTTGTCAAAACGTCAATCACCAGCATGTTAGGAACGCCCACTCCCGCGGGACTCGCAACCCGGAAGCCACGGGTGAATATGCTGTATCAAGGTATGTACAGCATACAAAAAAAACTAATAGACATTATCGTATTGTAATGTGGGGGGCCAGTGTAATAAGAGAAAGTCGTTTTTAGGGTGAACCTCCCCTTTAAGGAATGAGCCTGGATGCCGGCCGAGGTTCGGAGATTTCCGTCTGCAAGGATTGCGCCTGCGCAGTCCTTACAGGAACCATCTCGATAGGGGAACCATAGGGACAAGTCAACCCCCCCCCCCCCCCCCTCACTCCATCCCTTGTACAATTCTCTCCTTTTCTAAGTTAGTTGTCCAGGTTTCTTTTTCTTGCTTCACTATACTGCCTACCTGACACCACCTAGAGGGCTTTTGGCCCACCAAACGTCTGGAGGGGGATCTCCCCGGCCATGTAGATGCTATGTGAAACTACTTTATCAGTATAGGAGGCAGTGGCGGTTCGTCCATAGAGGGCGCTGGAGCGCCGCCCCCTCTGGCTCTCACCGCCACTGAGTCTAATAACATAGATTCATGCATTGCACGAATCTATGTTATTATCGCCGCTGCCGCTGTTCTATTCAGATGGTCGGCGCTCATGTCCGGCCATCTGAATAACGGCAGCTGGTTGGCTGTACGGAAGTGCCTATCAAAGCCAATGGCTCTGATAGGCTTTTCCGAGTACAGCCCTCGGGTCCCGGAAGCTTATACAAGGAACGCACTAGGGATGCGCTCCTTGTATAAGACTGACAGGCGTCTCAGCCAATCAGGTTGGCCTATTCTGGCTACCGGTAACCTGATTGGCTGAGACGCCTGTCAGTCATCGAGGGCGGTAGAAGACATCGAGGGACGTGGATGGCTGACTCCAGTAAAGGTAAGTTCCGGGCGGGGGGGGGCACTTTACAGGGCACAGTGGCGACATCAATGGGCACAGTGGTGACAATGGGCACAGCGGGGACAATTAAAGGGCACAGCGGTGACAATTGATGGCACAGTGGCTGCGTTTGATGGCATGGCACAGTGGTGACAATTGATGGCACAGTGGCTGCGTTTGATGGCATGGCACAGTGGTGACAATTGATGGCACAGTGGCTGCGTTTGATGGCATGGCACAGTGGTGACAATTGATGGCACAGTGGTTGCATTTGATGGGCACAGTGAGGCTGCAATTTTTTTTCCCGTTTGCGCCCCCCAAAAAATTTGAGCACCAGCCGCCACTGATAGGAGGGTGGTGTTATGGTTTGTCCTTCTTGAAAACATTGTCTTCCTTCAGTTGCTACTATAATAGCAATTCCCATGAATGGGAACCTAAATTGCTCACATAACTTTCCATGTGATCGCACATTTGTGGACTGGACCTACAATGCTTGACTGTAAAACTTTAGTGTTTTTTTTTATTGTATTCAACTTGTTTTTTTAATAAAAATGTATTGGAAAATAATACATGTTCTCTAAGTGTGCTCCAATGATCAGGGAAAAAGGAGGGGAGTGTTTAGACACCCAGGGGTTGATTGCTTAAAGCGGAGTTGCACCTAAAAATTGAACTTCCCTTTTTCGGAACCCCCCTCCGGTGTCACATTTGGCACCTTTCAAGGGGGAGGGGGTAGCAGATACCTGTGTAAACCAGGTATTTTTCTCCCACTCCCCCCGCTGTCTTCTGGAAGACACACAGGTCCCTGAAGACAGCAGGGACCAGTGGGATAGAATAGTGCGAGTCGCGCATGCGCAGTAGGGAACCAGGAAGTGAAGCCGCAAGGCTTCACTTCCTGATTCCCTTACCAAAGATGGCGGTGGCAGCACCTGAGAGCCGAGCGTCTCCCTGCAAAGGTAAAGCTTATTGGGCTACTGCATCGCATATAGGGTTGCCACCTTTTCTTCAAGCCAAACTCGAACACTCGAACAAGGCCTCATTCACACTTGGCGGACTCCGTCGCTACGGAGTCCGCCTGCTCCCGTCGGCTCAGCGGGAGATCAGTCCGCAGATCTCCGCTGAGCCGACGGATGACAAGCTCCTCTCTGCTCACTGAGCGGGGAGGGGCTTGTTGGGCACCGCTGTCTCCCTATGGAGCGATCTGATGAAAACGGACAGCATGTCCGTTTTCATCAGATCTTAGCCGATCCCACTCGCATGGACGGATGGGGACGTGGCCCCCATACGTCTGTTTTTAGCGGGTCGGATCGGGTCGGATGTTAGCGGACATGTCTCCGCTGACATCCGACGCTCCATAGCGATGCATGGAGCGGCCGTTCGGGTTCGTGACAGACGGACCCGAGCGGCCCGAAGTGTGAATGAGGCCTTACTGGCACACAACATTTTTTTTTAGTATACACTATAGACAATAGGATTGTTAAAGACCTTGGAGTGGGAGTGGACAGGGGGGTAGTGAGATGGCCAAGGCTTCTAAAAAAAATCCTCTCCTTCCTCTAAGCCCAAATTCCTCCTTCTATCACAAATCCTTCCCCACCAAATTCCATCTCCCAGCACAGCCCTCTTCCCTTAGCATTGGTTTTACTACCCCTTGGCCACTAAAATGAATGGCTAAGTTCACCCTTCTGAACAAGTTACATGTTATACCTGTAACATGTTCAGCATCCCCCCCAATGACAGTGTGTGCCCACAAGGCTGCGTCATTTATTCAGAGGTTACTTATAAAATATATATATATATATTTGCACATTTTTTACCTGCAATAAAATGGGCATTTTTTTCTCCAAAAGTTGAACTTAACCTTTAACCACTTGCTTACTGGGCACATAAACCCCCTTCGTTCCCAGGCGAAATTTCAGCTTCCCGGCACTGCGTCGCTTTAACTGACATTTGCGCGGTCGTGCGATGTGGATCCCAAACAAAATTGGCATTCTTTTTTCCCCACAAATAGAGCTTTATTTTGGTGGTATTTGATCACCTCTGCGGTTTTTATTTTTTGCGCTATAAACAAAAAAAGAGCGACAATTTAAAAAAAAAATATTTTTTTTTTACTTGTTGCTATAATAAATATCCCAATTTTTTTTTTTTTTCTCAGTTAAGGGCGATACGTATTTTTCTACGTATTTTTGTAAAAAAAAAAAAAAAAAAATCGCAATAAGCGGCTGGTTTGCGCAAAAGTTATAGCGCCTACAAAATGGGGAACAGAATTATGATTTTTTTTTTTACTAGTAATGGCGGCGATCTGCGATTTTTATTGGGACTGCGATATTGCGGCGGACGTATCGGACACTTTCGACACAAATCTGGGACCATTCACATTTATACAGTAATCAGTGCTATAAAAATGCACTAATTACTGTATAAATGTGACTGGCAGTGAAGGGGTTAACACTAGGGGGTGAGGAAGGGGTTAAATGTGTAGCCTGGGTGTGTTCTAACTGTGTGGGGGGAGGGGGGTGACTGGGGGAGGTGACCGATGCTGTGTCCCTATGAACAAGGGACACAGATCGGTCTCCTCTCCTCTGACAGCACGTGGAGCTCTGTGTTTACACACAGAGCTCCACGTCCCTGCTGTGTAACCGACGATCGCGGGTGTCTGGCGGACATCGCGGCCGCCAGGTACACGCATCGGCTCCCCAGCGATGCGATGGAACAGTGTTTACCCGCTGTGCGCCCCCCAGAGGCGCGCGCGGGTAATGCTTTTAAAAAGACATCCAAAGACGTACAGTTGGCACCTGAGAGCCGCGCTGTTGACGTCTTTTGTCAATAGCGCGGGTCTCAAGTGGATAATTAACAATTCTTCCCATATATACATAAACTTAAAAACAATTAACACACTATTCCATATACTGTATATTGTATATAAAGTAAATTACATACTCAGATTTAGAAATATGTTCAGTTAGACCCCCTTTCACACTGGGGTGTTTTTCAGGCGCTTTTGGTCTAAAAAAAAATAGCACCTGAAAAACGGCTCCCCTGCAGTCTCAGTGTGAAAGTCCGAGTCACAGGCAATGCGCTGGCGGGACGTTATAAAAACTCCTGCAAGCAGCATCTTTGAAACGGTGTGTACACCGCTCCTGCCCATTGAAATGAATGGGCGGCTCGAACGAAACCGCCAAGGTTTTAACCCTTTTTTGGCAGCTACCTCTGCAAAAACGACTTTACTGCCGCCCCTGCCCCAGTGTGAAAGCAGCTTTAATAACATGCATACATACTCAAATGTATACAGATACTGAGATATATACATACACACCCAGATATATACATATGCTAAATTACATACAGTACATATTATATATATACTGAGATACATGCATACACACATACTGTAAAGAGACAGTATGTATATAAATATATATATATACCGTATTTATCCGCGTATACCGCACACTTTTTTGCCCTGAAAATCAGGGCAAAATCGTGGGTGCGCGGTATACGCCGATACCCGCTTTCCCGCGCCGAGTTTTGAATACTGCGCCGACATATACCGAGCGCAGTACACTCGGGTATAGTCGGGCAGTCTCGGCTCCTTCCGCGCTCACGTCCTGGACGTACAGGACGTCAGCGCGAGAGTTGCCGAGCATTGCCGACAATACACGAGTGTACTGCGCTCTGTATAGGTCGGAGCAGTATTCAAACTCGGCGCGTGGAGGACGCGAGGACGCCGCAGAAGGACGCCGGACCTGACGAAGAGGACACCCGAAGCCGCAGACGGACGCCAGACCCGACAAAGAGGACACCCGAAGCCGCAGAAGGACGCCGGACCCGACGAAGAGGACACCCGAAGCCGCAGACGGACGCCGGACCCGACGAAGAGGACACCCGAAGCCGCAGAAGGACGCCGGACCCGACGAAGAGGACACCCGAAGCCGCAGACGGACGCCGGACCCGATGAAGAGGACACCCGAAGCCGCAGAAGGACGCCGGACCAGACGAAGAGGACACCCAAAGCCGCAGAAGGACGCCGGACCTGACGAGGCCGCCGATGGACACCGCGCAAGACACCAAAACTGTAAGTACAAAAAAATAAAAAAATAAATACGGTACACACTAAGAAACATGCATACAATCCTATATACACACTCAGGTATATACAATCAGGTATATACACACACACACACACACACACATCTGTATACACTCAGAGATATATATATATATATATATATATACACACACACTCACATATATACAGTACATATGTTCAATTATATACATACACACACATATATACACACACTGAGATACATACATGCCCTCAGATACACAACAAACATACATAAATAGTTAAATACACTTGACACCACATAGTGTGAGAGGAATACTGAACTTACATGAATAGTTTGGTAATGGGCATCATCCATCTTCTCTCCTCCCTCTCTGTCCCCTCACACACCGTGCAGCTCCTTCCTTTTCCCGCCCATTCACACACACAGCTCTCTCCAATGCATCTCTGTCAGAGTGAACAGTCCTCTCAGGGTTCCAGTAGTCGGGACTAGAAGCAGAGCATCGGCTTATGCGGCCAGGAGGTTCTGTATCCCTCCACAGAGAGAAACAAGTCCCTTGTAATTAGGGCTGTTTCCACCCAGACAGGTGCATATATGTAAATATAAGTGACATTCTGATGCATGTTATGGATCCTAATGTCTGATTACGCTTTTATGGGGATGTTATAAGATTTTTTTAGGGTGCCCTGGTGGCTGGTGTCCGGGTGACAGGCAGTCAGAAACCCTGGCAGAGGATGTAAAAACAGGACTGTCCGGGTGAATCCGCATAGTAGCCCATTTTGTGACACTTACCTGCAGTAGAAGCTCGCGATGTCGCCGTCTTCCTCCATGGCAGCGAGCGTCCATCTTCACCCCTCTTCTTCCGGGGGCTGCGAACTGTGACTGGCTGGAGTCGCATTCGCACAGGAGTTGCCTTTAACGGCATGAAACGGCACAGCGTGCTCTTCTCAAGACGGCACATGCGCAGAAGAAGGCGTCGCTCGGGGAAATTGCAAATATCTCAGAGACCGTGTAGGTCCCGGAGATATTGCAAGCACCTACAGGTAAGCCTTAGGCCCCTTTCACACGGGGCGGATCAGTAATGATCCGCCTCCGTGTTCTCCGTAAGCTCAGCAGGGGTCGCTCCGTAGATCCCCGCTGAGCCGTCGGGTGACAGGGCGGTCTCCGCACACTGTGTAGGGACCGCCCTGACTTTTCTCCGCTCTCCCCATGGGGGGATCGGATGAACACGGACCGTATGTCCGTGTTCATCCGATCCGCAGACGGAAGAAAAAATAGGGTTTTCTTTTGTCTGCAAAATCGGATCTTTGCGGAGGCGGGTGATTACGGGTGTCAGCGGATGTTTATCATTTTTCCCCACAAATAGAGCTTTCTTTTGGTGGTATTTGATCACCTCTGCGGTTTTTATTTCTTGCGCTATAAACAAAAGAAGAGGGACAAGTTTGAAATAAAACACAATGGGGTAGATTCACATACCTTTAGGCGGGTGTAGCGTATCTCCTATACGCTACGCCGCCGTAACTTTGAGAGGCGAGTCTGGTATTCTCAAAGATTTTGCCTTCGGCGGCGTAGCGTATTAGGGCTGGCATAAGCCCGCCTAATTCAAATGTTGAAGCTGTGGGCGTGTTTTATGTATATTAAGTGTGACCCCACGTAAATGACGTTTCGATCGAACGGCACATGCGCCGTCCGTGGACGTATCCCAGTGCGCATGCTCCAAATTACGTCGGCAAATCGTCAATGCTTTCGACGTGAACGGAAATTACGGCCAGCTCCATTCACGGACGAGTTACGCAAACGACGTAAAATTTGACGCGGTTCCGACGTCCATACTTAACATTGGCTGCGCCATCTTTTTGGTGATTTATCTTTATGCCTGAAAACCCCTTACGTAAAAGGCGTATCTTTACTGCGACGGCCGGGCGTACGTTCGTGAATAGGCGTATCTAGCTTATTTACATATTCTAGGCGTAAATCAGCGTACACGCCCCTAGCGGCCAGCGTAAATATGCAGTTAAGATACGATGGCGTAGGAGACTTACGCCGGCCGTATCTTAGCAACATTTAAGCGTATCTCAGTTTGAGCATACGCTTAAAGTTGTGACGGCGCGGATTCGGACTCTACTGATACGCCCGTCGTAATTCTACCTGAATCTGGCCCACTGTTTTTTATTTTTAGCTATAATAAATATCCATTTTTTTTCAAACTGTTTTTTTCCTCAGTTTAGGCCGATACGTATTCTTCTACATATTTTTGGTAAAAAAAAAAATCGCAATAAGCGTATATTGATTGGTTTGCGCAAAAGTTATAGCGTCTACAAAATAGGCGACAGATTGATAGCATTTTTATTATTATTTTTTTTTTACTAGTAATGGCGGCGATCAGCGATTTTTATCGTGACTGCGATATTGCGGCGGACACATCGGACACTTTTGACACATTTTTGGGACCATTTACATTTATACAGCGATCCCTGCTATAAAAATGCATTGATTACTGTATAAGTGTGACTGGCAGGGAAGGGGTTAACACTAGGGGGGCGAGGAAGGGGTTAATGTATTCCCTAATTAGTGATTCTTACTGTGGGGGGAGGGGAGTGACTGGGGGAGGTGACTGATGGTTGCCCTTATATACAAGGGACACACCATCGGTCTCCTCTCCCTGACAGGACGTGGATCTCTGTGTTTACACACACAGATCCACTTTCCTGCTCAGTTCCTGAGCAATCGCGGGTGCCCGGCGGCCATCACGCGCACCAGGTCCTCGGTGACGCGCCAGGCCCCCTAGTGGTTTTTAAAGGCGAGACGTCATAGGACGTCCACCCAGGATAACGGAGTCTTCCTCCCGCCGTCTTTTGACGGCGGGTGGATGAGTAGTGGTTAAAGCGGAGTTCCACCTAAAAATGGAACTTCCGATTAATCCACTCCTTCCCCCCTTACATGCCACATTTGGCATGTAATTTTTTTGGGGGGGAGTGGGGGGTCAGGAGGAGTGGGACTTCCTGTCCCACTTCCTCCTTCCGCCGAGGGGCTGGTAAGGCGAATAGCTTAATCGCCTTATTGCAGCCCCTCCCTGTAGGCGAGCGCCTGTCCAATTGGACGGCACCGCTCGTGCATGCGCAGTGGGTGCCCGGCCGTGAAGCCGAAAGCTGTCACTGCCGGGTGCCCACACTAGGAATAAAGACGCCGGCCGGCGAGGGGGGGCGAGGAGCGGAGCCCCCGGCCGGCGCGGCGCTGGAACCGTGGAGCAGGTTAGTATCTGTTTATTAAAAGCCAGCAGCTACACTTTTTGTAGCTGCTGACTTTTAATAAACTTAAAAAAAGGCTGGAACACCCCTTTAAAGACTCTGGCCCAGATTCAAGTAGCAATTGTGCCTGTGTAACCATAGGTTACACAGCGCAATTGCTTACTTGCCCCGGCGTTGCGAATGCTCCTGATTCAAGAACATCGTAACGCCGACTGCAGCCTAAAATCTGCGTGGCATAAGGCTCTTATGCCACGCATATCTAGGCTGCATTCTTGCGATGACCGCTAGGGGGCGCTCCCATTGTGGTCCGCGTATAGTATGCAAATTGCATACTAACACCGATTCACAATGTTGCGCGAGCCCTGCGTACGCAATTTACGTTGTTTCCGTACGGCGTGTTTAGCGTAAGGCTGCCCCTTCTAATAGCAGGGGCAGCCAATGCTAAAGTATACCCGTTGTTCCCGCGTCGCGTCGTTCGAATTTTACGTAATTTGCGTAAGTGATTCGTGAATGGCGCTGGACGCCATTCACGTTCACTTTGAAGCAAATGACATCCTTGCGACGTCATTTGCCGCAATGCACGTCGGGAAAGTTTCCCGATGGAGCATGCGCTCTACGCTCGGCGCGGGAGCGCGCCTAATTTAAATGATTCCTGCCCCCTACGAGATCATTTACATTAGGCGCCCTTACGCAGGGCAAGTTTACACAGCGCACACGCAATTTACGGAGCTACTGCTCCGTGAATCGCGGGTAGCACAGTAAATTTGCGGGGGCGCAGGGCAAAAACGCTGCCCTGTGCCTCCGTAAATAAGGGGCAAATCTACCTGAATCCGGGCCTCTATTGCTTGCCTTTGTGTTGTGTGGGGCATGTTCCAACGCCTGAATTTCAGTAATTATCTGATCTCATGTTACAAAAATGGTTCCACTGGGGGTCGAACCCAGGACCTTCTGCGTGTAAAGCAGACGTGATAACCGCTACACTATGGAACCTACACAAAATCTTGAGACTTTTTTTAAATATGAAGGTTTGAAGAGTACAGAAGGCCTAGCTCCTGTAGGTCAACCTAGGACTTTTTGGTGTTTTTTGCGTATTATGGGTCGTAGATATCAGTAATGGAAACAGGGGCATCAATATGTAAAAGGACAGTAATGGCAATGATTTCCAGAAGTCTCATCCAACATTTTACCTGTCTCTTAGGCCCCCTTCACATTGGACCTGTAGCCGCGGTGGCGGTATAGCGCCGCTATACCACCGGGATTGCCACGGGAATCAGCCGCTAGCGGTGCGGTATTAACCCCCGCTAGCAGCCGATAGTGTTGCTCACGAATATTCGTATTGCGAATATTCGGCTCGAATATGGCATATTCGAGTATTCGCGAATATCTCGAATTTCGCGGCCAATATTCGCTATTCCGAATATTTGCATTTTTTCAATTTTATTTTTAAAACAGATCACATTCTATCGACGTCTAAAAGCATTGCTGGTATGATTAGAGACCCTGGGCCGAGTAGCTAAGCTGAGGCGATCCTTTTATGTTGCCTAATATTCGCAATCGCGAATATTCGATTTCCGAATATTGGCGAATACTTTCTCCGCTCTTCTTTTGCATCAGAGCCAATCAGAGTTCTCCTACCACAGTTATCAAAAATTCGCAATCATTTTCGCATTAGCGAAATTTCGCAATTTTTTTTTTTTTTTTATAAAATATCACGAATATTCGATTTTAGCGAATATTTTTACGAATATTCTTCTATATATTCGTGATATATCGCAAAATCGAATATGGCGTATTCCGCTCAACACTAGCGGTCGATAAAGGGTTAATACCGCCCGAGGCGCATTGCGGGCGGTTATGCCGCGGTTTCCCATTGTTTTCAATGGAAAGGAGCGGTATACACGCCGCACCTCTCACGGCTCCAAAGATGCTGCTGACAGGAGATTTTTTGGTCTCCCGCCAGCACATCGCCTCAGTGTGAAAGCCCTCCAGCTTTCACATTGAGGTTGCTGGGCAGGAGTTTTTCAGGCGGTATAGCAGCGCTATTTTTAGCGCTGTACCGCCTGAAAAAATCCTCAATGTGAAAGGGGTCTTATGGTCTCTTGCAGTATGTCTCCAACCACACTTGCATGTCTTTAGTCATTGCCATTGTGGGTCGACTCGTGATGTTAGGGGCTACAGATGAGATGCCATGTACCCACACCTCCCAACTTTCTGAGATGGGAATGAGGGACACCTATCAGCAAAAGTATCCAGGCAAAGGACACACCCCTTGCCACACCCCCTTAAAGGAGAATTGTACAAAAAAAAATAAGATTGGTGTGCTTTTTTTACTACTACTATTCATTTATATTGACTTTTGGAATTTACAAATGCAGCAATTTAGAAATCAGATGAAAGGTTTAGCGCTGGGAAACACGTTTTGATAGATAAAAAGTGCATTTTGTATATGGATTAAACTATATGGATTAAAACAAAATGAGGGACAAATGAGTAGGAAAGAGGGACAGAGGGACATTGCTTCAAATCAGGGACAGTTCCTTTGAAATCAGGGACAGTTGGGAGGTATGCATGTACCTAGTAAGTCATATGATGATTTGAATCCTATACAAAGCACTGCAAAACACCTGCTGAATCATATAGAAGTTTTATAAACCTCAGATGGTAACTTGAGTGGACTGAGTGCCCCAGAGGATGTCATTTGTGTGACGAAACGCGCGTCGGGAGAGGAGACATGCTGACGTGTGGCGTTACGGTCCTGAGTGGACGGGCGTTCGAGTAAGCCGGCCGGCTTTACCAATTTTTTATCCCATGCCTTTATGAAGATAACCTCTTGTAAGTGTTTTTATCCATTAAATTCACCATTGATTTTACAGTACTTCACTATTGTGAGTCTATTGCTTTTTCCGGGGTCTACATTATCGGCAACGCTGTGCCTGGAGGATTCATAGCGTAGCGGTGTTTGTTGCAGTCCCATTACAAAGACCCGGGCTGGGGTTTACAGCCGCAAGCTGGTTATGCTTGCCATCTGGTAAGCCTGCATCCCTTATGGTGATCTCTGTCGGTGGTGGTTTCTCGTTATGATTCACATTTGGAACAATTCTACTGCACTTATTGTTTGAACATTCTTGATCAATAGGACTTTTATTTGCCTATGTGGTTTATGTTCGAATTTACCCAATTTGTGATTCACATATTTGGACACTGCTATTTTTCATACAATTTTTATTTATATATGATCAATTTCTATATATGTATCAATTCATTATATCTGGTATAGTTTTATAATTAGCGCAACTATAATCCTTTCTTGTACTTCTGGTGTGTATATCACTCTTTAGTTGCAGCTTATGTAGGGTTATTTAGCGCGGTAACTCCTTTTTTTTGTAACCGCGGTGTAAACCCAGCCTGAGGCCCCGTACACACGACCGAGTTTCTCGGCAGAATTCAGCCAGAAACTCGGTCAGAGCTGGATTCTGCCGAGAAACTCGGTCGTGTGTACACTTTTCAGCGAGGAACCCGTCGGGCCGAAAAGAGAACATGTTCTCTATTTCCTCGTTGTTCAATGAGGAAAGTCGGCCCGCCGAGCTCCTCGGCGGCTTCCACACTGAACTCGCCGAGGAACTCGATGTGTTTGGCACGTCGAGTTCCTCGGTCGTGTGTACGGGGCCTAATAGTAGAAGGCTGTTTACATTTTACAGTCTAGAGCTTGTTAACTTCTACTAAGAGCTTTGTAAAGTCTGGACCTTTATCTAGGATCAGAGCTGGCTTCGAGAATCTAATTTCATTGTTTTCCATCAGATGTGGATCCACCTAAAATTCAGTGCCCGCCTTCCCGAACAAAAGTTGCAGAGCCAGGAAAGTTAACGGCCGTGGTGTACTGGGGAAGCCCATTGGTGAAGGATACGGCTGATGGTGCAATCGCAAGGTAAGAACCAACAGTCAAAACAAGAATAGAACTACATTTCGTTTTTATTTTGTTACATGGTTTTGGACCATGTTTTATAGTTTTTTCCCCTTCCTCTGGATCAACTGTGTGTGTAGGGTTTCTATATATAAAGGATATATATATACCCTGTTTCTCCGAAAATAAGACCTAGCGTGAGTTTCTGGGATGGCTGCAATATAAGCCCTACCCCAAAAATAAGCCCTAGTTAAAGTCCTTGTAAAAACATATAATCCGTTCTGTAAAAAGATGATATAATGTGCAGTGTGTCTCCCTTTTGTAACTTAATTGTGGAAAATACCTTATTTACAACAGCACTGCTGGGCGCTCATGTGACCCGCCGGAGCTCTTCTCCTCTCCTCCCGACTGATGTCAGCTGTTTTTTTTTTTCAATAAAACTTTATTAAGCCCCTACCCACTGCAGTACTCAGAGTGGGGCTGACATCATTGAGGATCTTGGCCCCTCCCTCTGCAGTATTTTGAGTAGGGAAGAAGAGCTCCAGCGGGTCACGTGAGCGGCACTGTAAATAAGGTATTTTCCACAATAATGTTACACAAGGAGACACACTGCACATGATATTATCTTTTTACAGAACAGATTACATCATTTTATAAGGTCTTTAAATGCTGACTCCAGAGCTGACAGGGGGAGAAACTTTTTTGTACATACCATAAATAAATAAGACATCCCCTGAAAATAAGCCCTATTGTGTTTTTTGTAGCCAGAATTAATATAAGACCCGGTCTTATTTTTGGGGAAACACGGTATATATTTTTTTCCCCCGCTATTCTCAACCAGGGTTCCGTGGTACCCCAGCATTCCTCCAGAGATAGCTAGTGGTTCATAGACCTTCCATCTGATGGTGCCTGCATGGTTCCAGGGCCAATGCTTTGGCAAAACTAGAAGCATGACCCAATTATATTTTTAGCGATCTGTAAAGCCTGGTACACACGATCGGATTTTCCGTACTCAAAGCGTAGGACTTTTGTCCGAAGGGTGCTGGCCATGAACTTGTCTTGCATACCAACGGCAAAGAATTGTTGGCCAACAAACACAAAACTAAGTGTTTTTTTCAGCTCTTTAGCGCCACCCTTTGGGCAACTTCTGCTAATGTTGTCTTATGGTTGGCATTGCTTCTGAGCATGCGTGTTTGTACTTTTGAATTTTTTCCCCGACGGACACACGATCAGATAATCCGACATCAAACATACGTTGTCGGAAAATTTTAAAGCATGCTATCCAACATTTGTTATCGAAAATTCTGACAACAATTTTCTGATGGAGCATACAAATGGTCAGATTATCCGACAACATCCTGCCATCCCACAATTCCCGTTGGAAAATCCGATCATGAGTATGGACCTAAATGGTGACATTCTGACCACCACTATAAGGAGAATGGTTCCTACTGACCGCCATTTTCCCCATTAACTCCCAATAAATTGGTTTTAGTAAGGGTTCCCAAAGAGCAGACATTTTTGTTTAAGGGTTCCTCTGGGGTAAAAATGTTGACAAAGGCTGAACTAGATGGACCTGTGCTTTTTTTAACCTGACAAACTATGTAACTACAGTGGGGCAAAAAAGTATTTAGTCCCCACCAATTGTGCAAGTTCTCCCACTTAAAAAGATGAGAGAGGCCTGTAATTGTCATCATAGGTATACCTCAACTATGAGAGACAAAGGGCCAGATCCACGTACAGCGGCGCATTATTCCGCCGGGTGTAGCGTATCCAAGATACACTACACCGCCGTAACTTACTTTTTTTTTTTGGAATCCTCAAAGAATTCGCGCCGTAAGTTACGGCGGCGTAGTGTATCTTTGGCGGCATAAGGGCGCGGAATTCAAATGGATGTGATGGGGGCATGTTTTATGTAAATACGTCGTGACCCGACGTAAACAACGTTTTTTTTTTACGGCGCATGCGCCGTCCGTGGGGGTATCCCAGTGCGCATGCTCGAAATTAAACCGGAACAAGCCAATGCTTACGACGGTGACGTCATTCTACGCAAATCCCTATTTGCGAACGACTTAAGCAAACAACGTAAAAAATAAAAAATGCGAGGCGGGAACGACGGCCATACTTAACATTGAGTACGCCACCATATAGCAGGGGTAACTATACGCCAGAAAAAGCCGAATGCAAACGACGTAAAAAATTGCGCCGGCCGGACGTACGTTCGTGGATCGCCGTAACTAGCTAATTTGCATACTCAACGCAGAAATCGACGGAAACGCCACCTAGCGGCCGCCGAAAAAATGCACCTAAGATCCGACGGCGTACTAAGACGTACGCCTGTCGGATCGATCCGAGATGCAGTCGTATCTTGTTTTGTGGATACAAAACAAAGATACGACGCGCAAAATTTGAAATTACGCGGCAAATCTGGTCTGAAATTCTGACCATCAAGAATGCGGTGACGTACAAGACGTACGACGAGCCGAGATCAATGACGTTCAATAGGCAGTTTGGCTCTTCTGCTGGATTCAGAGCATGCGTGTTTTTTTGCACGTTGGAATTGCATACAGACGAGCTGATTTTCCGATAGAAACTTTTTCCATCGAAATACGACTGCATCTCCTATTTCCCGGGGGCCCCATAATCTCCTTTTGCCCAGGGGGCCCCATGAGCTGTCAGTCCGCCCCTGGCTGGAGCTCTCCTATAGCTGCAGGAGAGGTGTGAGGGCCACATGAAATGGCCTTGAGGGCCGGATTCGGCCCGCGGTCCTTGTGTTTGACACCTCTCTAGCCGGTGGCATCAATTTTTTATTGTATCCGACACCATCATGTATGTATTCCGCCAACCCATAATCTTTCTGGCAGATAAGATTATTAACCATCTTATTACTGCCATACAGAAGGTAGGTGGATGTGGCTTTCCGGGACGCCTTTTAAAAATTGTTTTATAATTCCAGAGTCCTTCGCCGAGGCCAAGAACCCGGCTCTGAATTTCCAGAAGGGGAACACATCATCCGATACACCGCCTATGATCGGGCGTACAACCGGGCAAGCTGCAAATTTGTAATAAAAGTTCAAGGTAAGATTCAGCCATAGTAATGGAGAGAGAAGGAGAGAAATCCCTCGTAATTTCAATAATATGTGACAGCTACGTTCACTGATGTGGACTACAGAATTAATCATATAAAACATATATACCATTTTTATTGTCCAATTTGAACTTGCATGGATTTCTTACAGAATAAAACAGCTATTAAAGAGTATTGTAGCACCCTACTAGAAAGGCTGCTAGGTCTACAAAAGATCTGGGGCTAGAGCCCATAGCAGCGAAGTAAAGAAAGTCATACGCTTGGGCGGGCATACACATGTATATAATATATGTGTGTGTGTGTGTGTGTGTGTGTGTGTGTGTATATATATATATTTTTTTATATTTATTACAGTATATATTATCATTACATCAGGGTCCCCAGAGAGTCTCCCCCTTACATCAGGGTCCCCAGAGAGTTTCCCCCTTACATCAGGGTCCCCAGAGAGTCCCCCCCTTACATCAGGGACCCCAGAGAGCCTCCCCCTTACATCAGGGTCCCCAGAGAGCCTCCCCCTTACATCAGGGTCCCCAGAGAGCCTCCCCCTTACATCAGGGTCCCCAGAGAGCCTCCCCCTTACATCAGGGTCCCCAGAGAGCCTCCCCCTTACATCAGGGTCTCCAGAGAACCTCCCCACTTTGCATCAGGGTCCCCAGAGAGACTTCATCTTGCATCAGGGTCCCCAGAGAGCCCCCCACCTTGCATCAGGGTCCCCAGAGAGCATCCAACTTACATCAGTGTCCCCAGAGAGCCCCCCCACACTTACATCAGTGTCCCCAGAGAGCCCTCCCCTTACATCAGGGTCCCCAGAGAGCCCCCCAACTTGCATCAGGGTCCCCAGAGAGCCTTCACCTTGCATCAGGGTCCCCAGAGAGCCATAATCTTGCATTAGGGTCCCCAGAGAGCCCCCCACTTACATCAGTGTCCCCAAAGAGCCCTCCCCCTTGCATCAGGGTCCCCAGAGAGCCTCCCCCTTGCATCAGGGTCCCCAGAGAGCCCCCCCACTTACATTTGGGTCCCCAGAGAGCCTCCTTCTTACATCAGGGTCCCCAGGGAGCCCCCTATACATCAGGGTCCCTAGAGAACCTCCCTTCTTACATCAGGGTACCCAGAGAAGCTCCCCCTTACATCAGGGTCCCCAGAGAGCCCTCTATACATCAGGGTCCCCAGAGATGCTCCCCCTTACATCAGGGTCCCCAAAGAGCCCCACATTATATCAGAGTCCCCAGAGAGCCCCACATTACATCAGAGTCCCAAGAGAACCTCCTCCCTTGCATCAGGGTCCCCAGAGAGCCCCCCACGTACATCAGGGTGCCCAGAGAGCCCCTCCTTAACTCAGAGACCCCAGAGAGCCTATACCTTACATCAGGTGCCCAGAGAGCACTTCCTTACATCAGGTCCCCGGAGAGCACTTCCTTACATCAGGGTCACCAGAGAGAGGGCGGGCAGTGAGAGATGATGTCATCTCTCTGCTCTTTCACCCACCCGCTGGCCTCTTGGCCGGCTCTCCTGTGCTGCCCCCCGCACTTGTTGCCCGGCTGCAGAGAGGCCATGTCCCAGTGCAGAGACTCTGGGCTAAGGGCCCCAGATTCAGGGGAATAACCCCAGAAGCCACCCCCTAGAGATGCCACTGGCTGCTAGTTAGGTTAGGCAACAGTAGTGCACCCTCTTAAGTGTTGCAGATTAACTGGATTCCCCCACTCCTGCACAGCCATGTACACCAAATTTTTCACAGGTACTCCAGAATCCGAGAAAAGTCTGTGACTTTGTTTTTGTTATTTATTAAGGGTTAATAATTTGGATAGGGATGGGAGATTATAGGATGCCCACTTGGTTTCAGAAAAACGTAGGCAACAACTTCGGGGACATCTTCCTATATACAGTCTCCTTGACACTCCTCCTGCACTCCACTTGCTTGCAGTTTCCAGCTAGATCACTTTTGATGGATCTGACAGGCACTGTCAGATTTAGCAATGGCCCTTGGCAGGAACTCAAAGCCCCTTGTTGTGTAGCAAAATACAGTTATCAGCTTGTACTTTCCCTCCTGTGGCTACTGATTCCAGCACCACCTCTTCAGGCACCGCTAACCCACCTGGCTGCAGCTGCCCCATTCACTAGCCCTCCAGGCTAACTTTCCTCTACAGCCCTCTAGACTCAAGCCCTGTACACACGGTAAGAATCCCGTCGGATTCTGCATATCGCGGCTCCGGCGCTGTGACTGGCCGGAGCCGCAATGACGTCACTCCTGCACATGAGAGCGGGTGCCGCCACTAATGGCATGATCGCTGTTAGAAGCGGCACGCTCAGTGCACCTGCGCATCGTTGTCTACCGCGCGTGCGCCGTAGACATCGGTGCCTTTCCTTTTGCAAATATCTCCTGTAGGTTTAGGATCTATTTGTTGCACATACAGGTAAGCCTTAATCTAGGCTTACCTGTATGTTAAAGTGGTCTATAAGGGTTTACAACCATTTTAACACACCTGCTCCCCATTCACACCTGAGACCTTGTAACATTAACGAGTCACATGACACCAGGGAGGGAAAATAGCTAGTTGGGGCCAATTTGGATATTTTCACTTAGGGGTGTACTCACTTTTGTTGCCAGCGGTTTAGACATTATTGTCTGTGTGTTGAGTTATTTTGAGGGGACAGCAAATTTACACTGTTATACAAGCTGTACACTCACTACACAACATTGTAGCAAAGTGTCATTTCTTCAGTGTTGTCACATGAAAAGATAGAAGAAAATATTTACAAAAAATTTGACTTATATAGCATTAACAGTTTGCCAAGTGCTTTATTATTATAATTAATAATATTATTCTTCTTCACATTTTATATAGTACCAACGTATTGCCAAGAGATTTATTATTATTATTATTATTATTATTATTATCATTCAGGACTTTCTATAGCACCAACAGTTTGCTAAGTGCTTTACAAAATACTCTTTTAAAATATATATATAGTAAGTGTAATTTTATTCCCTGCAAAAATGTTCTTTAAAATAATGTAGGTACAGTAGATTAATAAAATTGCATTGTTAATTTTAAGTAAATATAAATACAAATAATTGCACATTCCACAGTAGCTTTGTAAACAAGACACAAAGCTCTGACTAAAGAGTAAACAAGTCTCTGTGGCGCAATCGGTTAGCGCGTTCGGCTGTTAACCGAAAGGTTGGTGGTTCAAGCCCACCCAGGGACGGGTGAATTTTTTTCCCCCCCTTGAGAGAGGTCTGATGTTTCAATTGAGGCAAGGGCATAAAATGCCACTGCTCACTTCTATCGTAACCACTTGCCGACCAGCCCACGCACTTTTACGTGGACAAAATGGCACGGACAGGCAGAAGGGCGTACAGGTACGTCCCCTTTAAATTGCCGCTGTGTGGTCACATGCGCCGCAGCGCACACAAGCTCTGTGACTGGTCTCGTGGATCCGATCGTCGCCGGTGTCCCGCGATCGGATGACAGAGCTGAAGAACGGGGAGGTGTTGTGTGTACATCTCCCCGTTCTGCCTAGTGACACGGTCACTGATCATGTTCCCTGTCATCGGGTACAGCGATCAGTGATGTGACACAGCAAGCCACGCCCGCTGACAGTAAGAGTCAATCAATAGGTCACACTTCATCCCTTCAGCGCCCCCTACAGGCTAACCCCTTCACTGCCAGTGTAATTTTTACAGTAATCAGTATAGCACTAATCGCTGTTAAAATGACAATGGTCCCAAAATGGTGTCAAAAGTGTCCGATGTGTCCGCCATAATGTCGCAGTCACAATAAAAATCGCAGATCGCCACAATTACTAGTAAAAAAAAAAAAAAAATTATTAATAAAAATACAATAAATCTATCCCGTATTTTGTAGACGTTCTAACTTTTGTCCAAACAATCAATAAACGCTTATTGCGATTTTTTTTTTTAACAAAAATAGGTAGAAGAATACGTATCTGCCTAAACTGAGAAAAAAAAAAAGTTTTTTTATATATTTTTTGGGGGATATTTATTATATCAAAAAGTAAAAAATATTGCATTTTTTTCAAAATTGTCGCTGTATTTTTGTTTGTAGCGCACAAAATAAAAAGCGCAGAGGTGATCAAATACCACCAAAAGAAAGCTCTATTTGTGGAAAAAAAAAACGACCCCAATTTTGTTTGGGAGCCACGTCGCACGACCACGCAATTGTCAGTTAAAGCGACGCAGTGCCGAATCGCATAAGGGGGCCTGGTCCTTTACCTGCATTTTGGTCCGGGTCTTAATACTTTACAGACTGTATTTTAAAAGGAAAACATTTTTGTCTTTACAACCCCTTTAACTTTCTTCATCTGCAGATCAGAGTTCATCTTTTTGATCTGTAGATGAAAAACACAAAAAGTTACAAAGGATACAATGTTTCAATGTAACTTTCTGTATTCACAGCTGAGCAACTTTGTTGATAAACATTGCCAGACTGCTTCCTTTTTTTTATTATTTTCACAGCTCCTGCTGCCCCAACCTTCTCTGTGCACTCTTCAATGCAGCTATGATTAATCAGAGCTGAATTGCATTGTACTGGGATAGGGGAAATCCTGACAGCAGAGGACTGGACGTACTAGACACGCCCTATGTACAATGACGGCATGTTTTTGGAAGTGTCCAGAGTCTGCAACTGGTTCTATACCAGGGATCCTCAAACTGCGGCCCTCCAGCTGTTGCGAAACTACATATCCCATGAGGGATGACACAGATATGACTAGGCATGATGGGAATTGTAGTTCCTGAACAACTGGAGGGCCATAGTTTGAAGACCCATGTTCTATGCAATGCAAGTAACAATAAGGTCCTAATATGAGTACAAAAAAGATAATTGTCAGCTCTGTGGTTTTCTTTGTCCCGCAGTGAAGAGATGCCCGGTACTCACTCCTCCGCTCCATGGCTACATTACCTGTAGTGGTGCAGGAAATAATTATGGATCCACCTGCGAGTATCACTGCGAAGGAAGCTATGAACGCCAGGGGCCGGCGCTCAGAGTGTGCCAGTTCAGCGGGCAATGGGCCGGAGCACCAGCTACTTGTACCCGTAAGTACTCTATGCAAGCCTTGGTTGTACACCTTCTATAACACGATTCTTCCTCCTAGAGGCACATTACTTTTCAGGAACCCAGGAATGCGTATTTGGGTGTGGACCTTTAGGCTAAATCTGCTGTAAGCAGGGCCACCGTCAGGGGGGTACAGGCATTACACCTGTAAGGGGCCCAATGGTCCCCAGGGGCCCGACTGGCCCCCTCCTGTGTTTTTTTGCATTACACCTGTAAGGGGCACGATGGTCCCCAGGGGCCCGTCTGGCCTCCCTCCTGTTTTTTTATTTAATTTTTTTTTGCATTACACCTGTAAGGAGCCTGATGGTCCCCAGGGCCCCTAACAGGCCCGGCTGGCCCCCTCCCAGTTTTTATTTATTTATCTTTTAGCTAAATCTGCTGTAAGCAGGGCCGCCGTCAGGGGGGTACAGGCATTACAACCGTAAGGGGCCTAATGGTCCCCAGGGGCCCGACTGGCCCCCCTCCTGTGTTTTTTTTTGCATTACACCTGTAAGGTGCCCGATGGTCCCCAGGGGCATGACTGGCCCCCTCCCGTTTTATTTTTTATTTTTTGCATTACACCTGTAAGGGGCCTGATGGTCCCCAGGGGCCCGACTGGCCCCCCTCCCGTTTTTTTTTGCATTACACCTGTAAGGGGCACGATGGTCCCCAGGGCCCCTAACAGGCCCGGCTGGCCCCCCTCCCAGTTTTTATTTATTTATCTTTTGCATTACACCTGTAAGGGACCCGATAGTCCCCAGGGCCTCCTACAGGCCTGGCCGGCCCCCTCCGTTTTTTTTTTTTTTTGCATTACACCTGTAAGGGGCCTGATGGTTCCCAGGTACCCCCCCCCCCCCCCCCCCACCGCTTATCTCGCATCAGGCGAGAGGAGAGAAGAGATTACACTTTTCGTCAGCACACCCCCCCCCCACCCCTGGTTCTCTGCTCCAGGGGGGCCCTGCCTAAAGCTATGTAAGGGGCCCCAAAATTTGTGATGGCTGCCCTGGCTGTAAGCACCCATACTTTGCCTGTCCTAAAGTGCCGCACAAACTGCTGGTGCTGTATAAAACCTTTATAATAAAAAAATTATAATAATAACACCTTTCTCTCCAACCATCACCTATCCCTTTCCATCTCCCTCATACTTAAAAGAGAAGAGAGGGCCGGAGTAAAATAAAGAATGAAATAGACAGAGGGCCAGCATGACAGGGGGCGGGAGCGGCCGGTGACTTTTCCTCAATGTTCCCCTAACGGGGAAGTTCCTTCACTGACTGCGCAGGCGCAAACTTCCCGACGGAAATCTCCGAATTTCGCCCGGCATCCAGGCTCATTCTTTAACATCCCCGTGAATTGGAGGATGTTAAAAAAAGAGCCAGGAGGCCGAGCGAGCGGAGCGCGCTCTGACGTGAGGCCGACTGGCCACTTACCTCGAAATCCACGTCGCCCTGGATGCCGGCCGCGGTTCGGGGATTTCCGTCAGCAAGTTTGCGCCTGCGCAGTCCTTGAAGGAACTTTCCCGATAGCTGGAACCGTCTCAGCACATCAGTTTGCGCATGCGCTTGAACTTCCACGATAGCTGGAACCAGCACGGCAGATCACCGGCACAGGCTTTCAGTGGATCGTTGGGAGGCTGTAGGCGGCCCCATGATTTTGAACAGCAGCCCCTTCTCCAGCAGGTGCTGTCATCTTCCGGGATTGCTGGGAATTACACGCTGGGCTAAAATGAGGATAGCGGTTAACAAATTGTGGTACTTCAGATCCAACAATGCAATTTATATTTGAAGTGCCCCACCAGCTGTCCACCTAATCCCCCCATGAGGCCGCAGTAATGGCATATTCACTGTATGGATGCGCTTCCATTTCTGTTATCACGGCTTAAAGCGGGATTAGCGGCAACGTTTATAGAGCAGATAAGATAAGAACATATTTTTAAGTCATGCCATTAGAGGTTTTATTAATTGTTTTGTTCCATCCAATATACGGTGTACACCACTGGGACAGGCATTTGCAATGTAAAAGGTTGTAATGCTATTACCAATTTTCTATTTTATAAAACGATTAAAATCATTTTGTAATAAATAAGTGCAAAAATACCATCAGACACCAGAGAGGCCATCCAATTTAAACTGTCTGTACTGATATAAACAGTAGAGGCTAGAAAATGGACAGCCACACTCCAAAAAAACTTTTGGTTGTCTTTATTGTAAAACAAATGGAAAATGCACTACAAAATGCAGCAAAAAATAGGGATAGCCGCCTACGCGTTTCACACTATAGATCAGTGCTTAGTCATGGCAGCCATGCCTAAGCACTGATCTATAGTGTGAAACGCGTAGGCGGCTATCCCTATTTTTTGCTGCATTTTGTAGTGCATTTTCCATTTGTTTTGCAATAAAGACAACCAAAAGTTTTTTTGGAGTGCGGCTGTCCATTTTCTAGCCTCTACGATTTGCCTTGTGCATTGCCGGCACCCTTGATTTCCTGAGAAGTTATTGATTGCTCAGCATACCCACCTGGAGCGGTGACTCCCTTCTTCTGTACTGATATAGTCCACCCTATCAGACACCAGAGAAGCCATCCATTTTGAACTGTCTGTATGTGTAGGGTCTACCCCATCAGAAAACAGAGAAGCCACCCATTTCTAACTTTCTGTACAGTAATGGTATACTTTCTAAACAAAGGGCCAGTTCACAGTCCTTTAGACCAGGGGTCTCAAACTCAAATTACCTGAGGGCCGCAAGACAAGTTTTCATATCCCATGGGGGGCCGCATGCAAACTTTCAAACTTCAAAAACAGTATTGGTGTCAGCGGACGCATTATTAACCCCTAGCACTGGTGTCAGCGGACACATTATTAACCCCCAGCACTGGGGTCAGCGGACACATTATTAACCCCCAGCACTGGTTCCAGCGGACACATTATTAACCCCCAGCACTGGTTCCAGCGGACACATTATTAACCCCTAGTATTGGTGTCAGCAAACGCATTATTAACCCTGACCACTGCACTGCACATGGACCACTGCACACGGACCACTGCACACGGACCACTACACTGCACACTGCCGACAGACCACTACACTGCCGACAGACCACTACACTACACACTGACAACTCACCATCATGGCACAGCACATCAAGGCTCAGAGACCAGCAAATCAGGGCACAGCACATCAGGGCACAGCACATTAGGGTACAGGACACAGCACATCAGGGCACAGCACATCAGGGCACAGCACATCAGGGCACAGCACATCAGGGTACAGGGCACAGCACATTAGGGTACAGCACATCAAGGCACAGAGCCCAGCAAATCAGGGCACATGGCACAGCACATCAGGGCACATGGCACAGCACATCAGGGTACAGGGCACAGCACATCAGGGTACAGGGAACAGCACATCAGGGTACAGGGCACAGTACATCAGGGTACAGGGCACAGCACATCAGGGCACAGCACATCAGGGTACAGGGCACAGCGCACATCAGGGCACATCAGGGTACAGGGCACAGCACATCAGGGTACAGGGCACAGCACATCAGGGTACAGGGCACAGCACATCAGGGTACAGGGCACAGCGCACATCAGGGCACAGAGCACAGCACATCAGGGTACAGGGCACAGCACATCAGGGTACAGGGCACAGTGCACATCAGGGTACAGGGCACAGCGCACATCAGGGCACAGCGCATCAGGGTACAGGGCACAGCACATCAGGGTACAGAGCCCAGCTCATCAGAGTACAGCACATAGGGGTACAGCACAACAGGCCACATCAGGGTACAGGGCACGGCACATCAGGACAGGACATATCAGGACAAGGCACATGGCACATCAGGGTACAGGACATGGCACATCAGGACAGGGCACATGGCACATCAGGTTACAGGGCACATGAAACAGCACATCAGGGTACAAAGCCCAGCAAATCAGGGTACATGGCACACATCAGGGTACATGGGCCACAATCAGAGCACAATCAGGGCACATGGGGCATATCAGGGCACAATCAGGGCACATGAGAGCATACCAGGGCACATCAGGCACAGCACATCAGTACAGGACACATGGCACATCAGGGTACAGGGCACAGGGTACCCTGATGTACAGAGCCCAGCACATCAGGGTACATGAGGCACATCAGGGTACATGGGGCACAATCAGAGCACATCAGGTCACATGAGAGCAAATCAGGGCAAAGGTCATCGTTTACTTGTTGTTTTCTTCAGATGCAGAGCAGTGCATGAAGCGTCTGTCAGAGGTTCACTTCTCTCTCATGTCACGCTGCTACTGCCCGGCGGCCCCTCCTCTCTTCTCGTCCATCCCAGATGATGTCACAAGCAAATAGGGATGAGAAGAGAGGAGGGGCCGCCGGGGAGTAGCAGCGTGACATGAGAGAGAAGTGAACCTCTGACAGACGTTTCCTGTGCTACTCTTCATGCACCTCGATCTACACTTCCGCGGTACCCGCCCTGCCTGCGGGCCATTTATTACCGGTCCGCGGGCCGGTACTTTGAGACCCCTGCTTTAGACTTTAGGTAGGCCAGACTAGGGCCATTGGGAGTAAAAAAATGTCCAGTGGGAGTAAATAATACCATATCTTTGGTGACAGTGGAAGGACGAGTTCCCCATTGTTGGTGTTAATGGAAAGAACTGATGGTGTCAGTTGGAGGAATAGTGCCCCATTGGTGTCAACAAGAATTATGCCCCATTTAAATTGGATGGAATAGTGCCCCCCAGGGCCGCAGTTTGGAGACCCCTGGTATTGTCCACCCCACCAGACACAAACTGCCTATAAGTGAATCCTCCATTGTGCAGTAACAAGCCGGTGCGAAGCTTGGCACAATAGCACATCCTTTTGGTTTACTGCAGGTGCATGGAGGTTGTAGAGCAGGGATATGCAATTAGCGGACCTCCAGCTGTTGCCAAACTACAAGTCCCATGAGGCATAGCAAGACTCTGACAGCATCAAGCATGACACCCAGAGGCAGAGGCATGATGGGACTTGTAGTTTGGCAACAGCTGGAGGTCCGCTAATTGCTTATCCCTGTTGTAGAGAGCCATCCACAGGGCCCATGAAATGGAAAAGACACATATTGAGGGTGAATGGCGCTGCTCGCCCCAATATATGCGATATGGGAGAGTTCGGGGGGAACTCTCCCATATCCACAGGGCCCCTTGGCTTCTGCCTGGGTTGCCTTCTGGATGATTTGACCGTGAACGTACTAAAAGATCCTACATCATCATTTTGTAGCCAACTTTTGATAAATGTGGACAGCTGTACTATGCCTGCATAATGTACAACATGTCTTCTTTTTCAGCTATGCAGATCAATGTCAATGTGAATTCACCTGGCGCATTTGTGGATCAGTTCTTTGAGAAGCAGCGACTGCTGATAATCTCTGCTCCCAGCGCCTCCGACCGATACTACCGACTCCAGAGCGCCGCTCTGCAGGTGGGTAAACTATTAATGATACAAATCATGGATTACACAGTATTACAGAAGAGAAACCAACACCGGTATGTCAATTATTGTCTTTGCTAGTGCTTTTAAACTCTCTACTACTTACCCTTACAAGGTTAGAATATGTACCAAATAAAAGAACAGTGCATTGATTCTTGGTACCATCACTAGTCCTTGTTTGTGGCAATATGTAGTGCTTTTTTTCATGCCGCAGTTCCCAGTAACTTTCCAATGGTGGATCGGTAGGTAGACCCAATCAGTATTGGTAACATTAAAGTGGACCTACTGTATTTATTGGGGTATAGCGCGCTCCCGCGTATAGCGTGCACCCCTAAAGTTGCCCCGAAATTCCTGTAAAAAAAATGTTATAAGATTGTATTACTTACAGTTTTGGTGTCTTGCCCAGCGTCCATCGTCCGGTCCGGCGTCCGTCTGTGGCCTCGGTGGTGTCCTCCCGGCTTCTCCAGCGCGTGCCTGAAGTCGAGTCTCCGCTTCCCGCGCTCAGTTTGAACGCCTCCGCCGACATATACCGAGTGCAGTACACTCGGGTACATTCGGCAAGGCTCGGCTTCACTCGTGCTCACGCTCTGTGACGTTTATGCGTGAGCACGAGTGAAGCCGAGCCTAGCCGAATGTACCCGAGTGTACTGCACTCGGTATATGTCGGCGCTCCATTCAAACTGAGCACGGGAAGCGGCTATTGGCGTATATCGCGCACCCACGATATTCCCCTTATCTTAAGGGGAAAAAAGTGCGCGATATACGCCGATAAATACGGTAATCTCAAAAAGTAAGGAGTTTCCTCCTTATACGGAACATTGAGATATGTTAATTATGTCTAAACAATACCCTAAAAATATTAACCTTTTGTCTTGAATTCCTCCTGAAAAATAGCAGAGGCACTTTTGCTTTGTAGCCTCATAACTGTATATCTGTAGTGTGAGATCATCCAAGGCACTGCTGCCTCTGACTGCAAGTCTCACCAGCAGCAGTGGCCCATCCTTTAGGGGAGCCTGGGCGCCACCCCCTCTCTTAACGCCACACCCTATATGCAATGGATAGGTTAATCGAACTGCCTGTACTGGCCATCCAATCTGAACTGTCTGTACCAGTATGGTCCACCCCATCAGACACCAGAGAAGCCATCCAATTGAACTGTCTTCAGTGCCGCTGATGGGGGGGGCACCAGTCCTCCTGTAGGGGGCCCAGCTACACAGGAGGGGCCCAAACAGCAGGAGGAATCAGTTTGGTTGGGCGGAGGGGCAATTGTCGAGAGATCCTGCTGGCTTTCATCTGCTGCAGGGAGAGACACAGACACAGGGCATCATTTCTGTAATTGCTCCCCCCGCACCAAACCCCCTTCCTGTTTTGCTTGCTTCTGATCCCCCCTTTACTGTGCCACACCCACCACCACACCCCCCCCACCCCATGGTACTGTCAACTTCCCTGTCCATGTAAAAAAAAATAAACATTGTAAAATAAGATAGTTTTTAAAAAATTTAAATACTTTTTTTATGTAAATAAAAATAAAATAAAAAAAGGGCTAATTCACACAGGCCCCCTACTACATTTGTGTCTGCTAATATTTTTTTTTGTGTATTTTTAGTGAAAATATTGTTTTGATATATTGGGGGGGGGGGGGGCTGCCTGGTAAGCTGTATGGGGCCCTGTAATTTCTAACAGCAGCCCTGACTGTCGTTACCGGTATGGTTCGCCCCATGGAGAGAAAGCTGTACCTGAGGACCTGCAGTGCAAGGATCTCCCTTGTCCTTCATTAGTTCTATGGATCCTCTTACTAATTTTTGAATATCAACTCACCAATCACTGGGGAGGGCTCCAATATGAGGAAGCAAAGCCCCGCTCCCTGACTAAAATGGTCCCTTCCACACAAAAACAGAGCATAGAGCAAGAGTTGGTAAGACAGTAACAGTAAAAGATCAGCTGCAGGGAAACCAAAGGTAATATTGGTGACTAGTCCTTTGACAGACTCTCTTATGTCTAAAATCATCCTATGTCCACTAGGGGCATAGGATGACTGAGAAATTATATATTGGACTAACTGAGATGGGATTATTAAGTAATTATTATCCACAATATATTCCAGGATATCTGTAAAGAACTATTTACTGTTTGTTGATTCTGAACTCAACGGGTTAATTGTAAGAGTGACTCATTCATACTGTTGGGACACATACTGTTAGATGCTAATGTCCTCACCTCCAGCCATCTGTCTGTTCTCTGTGCCAATTGACCCCGCTATTGTATGAAGATGTCCTGTGTTTACATTTATGATACTGTGTATTGTATAGCAGGAGACGTGATGTCTACTCTGAAAGGTCATATCTATGAGTCACCTAGTCTGGGTAAATGATTAGTTAATAAGCTCATGTTATTTATGTTCTGGTTACCACCCCTTTAACTCTATATAAGGTTTCATTCTTGGTTCTATTAAACACTCCATGTTCAGCAGACAAACAAGTCTCGTCTCGTTGTGTGCTTGTGAGCAGCTGGAATATCTGATATCTATATCCAGACTGATAGGAAGCGGTATATGACGGAAGCACTCAAGCGGAGTGTGGGACGTTCCGTTACAAGTCCTATGGACTTTATGTCTTTTAAACTTCACCAATACAGGTCCTCTTTAATTCTAACCACTGCAAGAAAACCACCAGCATAGAAGAAGCCTAGTGCTGTAATTTTAATGTTTTATAAAATGTGTTGTTTGACCCTGGTTCCCTTTTTTACGTTTTATGGTCTAAATTCTGAATAAATCTAGAAGAAGATTTTCCAAATCTGAAATCATAGCATAGCAGCTTTGTCATCAAGTGTGCAGCCAGAGAACTGAGACATTACTGAATCTTCAAATGTCATGTATTTAATCCTAGGGGGCGAGCTGCGGCCTGGATCAGAGACATGTCGTAGTGGTGGAGCTGGTTGGAGAGGAGCCAAGGGAAGTGGGACGGGTCAAGTCTCAGCAACTCTCCGTTGACCTCATTGAACAGCTAAGGTATCTCAATCTGTGTTTTAAAGTTCTATTTTATCAAATAAATTATATTTTATGTGTACAGGAGTATTTACCTAGATTTACACTGTACACTGATTGCTCCATTCCAGCCACTGCAGTGTGCGTGTAATACTTTGCACCGCATTAGATTGAGGAATAACTCCTATGGCAGCCACCAGTGCAGGGAGAAGGTCCTTTAGCACCCAAAGGCAAAAAGGTCAAAGTGTCCCCTCTTCCATGAGCTGGGAACTACATCAGCAGGATAGGTTGCACATCTGTTTTTTTTATTGAGGCACCCAAGGCAACAGCCTCTTCTGCCTACCATTGGCCTGGAACTGGTAGCCACATCTCAGTCCATGGCAAGTAATCAGACCCCATACCCAGTGGGTGAATTGGTAGCCATGGAGATGATGCCAATGACAAGAAGTTATTGTGAACAATCTTCGTTTTATGATTACAGGTATTTATACACCATATTGTCAAAAGTATTGGGACACCTACCTATACACACATGAACTTTAATGGCAATCCCAGTCTTAGACCGTAGGGTTCAATATTGAGTTGGCCCATCCATTGCAGCTATAACAGCTTCAACTCTTCTGGGAAGGCTTTCCACAAGGTTTAGGAGTGTGTCTATGGGAATGTTTGACCATTCTTCCTGAAGTGCATTTGTGAGGTCAGGCACTGATGTTGGAGAGAAGGCCTGGCTTGCAGTCTCCGCTCTAATTCATCTCAAAGGTGTTCTATCGGGTTGAAATCAGAAAAACAAACAAGGCTCCTCTAAGTGCAGAAATATAAAACTTTTAATATCCCCTAAAGGGGTTAAAACACTTACAAGATGGTGGATGAAGCAGGCATGTAGCAGGTAAGTGTGTCCAGAAGATGTTCCAGTGGCAGGGTAGTCCCAGTCTGATGGTAAAGCTTCCAGGGAAGTCCACAAGATAACAGCCAATTTGTGCTGTGAGTGTTTAGGGAACACAATGGTGATGGAGCCTGGGGATGATGTCAGAGGAAGCGAGACAAAAACCAGCATGGAACACAAACAGGAAGGGGGCAGGAAGTGTGTCATAGTGGCGGAACTCGTTTCGGAACAGCTCATTGGTTCCTTCTTCAGCCAGTGACTTGGTCACCAGGGGCAGGGGCGGACTGACAACTCATGGGGCCCCCAGGCAATAGGAGATTATGGGGCCCCCGGGCAATAGGAGATTGTGGGGCCCCCGGGCAATAGGAGATTATAGGGCCCCCAGGCAATATATTATGGGGTCACACAGTATACACACAAAGTATGCATACATAGTATACATACACATAGAATACACTTGCACACACTGAAAAGGTCCTGGAGAGGCGGGGCAGCTATAGTCTTGGGTATTTTAGACCAAAAGGATGTCGGTAAGGGACATTTCAGGGACAGATGTAAAAAGAAACAGATTTTTACATACTGTCCCTGGTTTTACTGAAGCTGGCAACACTGATGGGGCCCCCTAGTGGCATGGGGCCCCTGGGAGGGGGAGACGAGGTGGTGCTGCCACTGCACAGATTGGCACAGGATCTGTAGGAGGAGCTCTGTTCTTCTCTCTGCTGTTGACTGCCGAGACAGGGGGGGACAGGGATGAGCCCGTCTGTGGCTGCACAGGGAAGCGCAGGATCTGGTCGAGGAATTCTGTCCTCCTCTGCTGAGTCAAGGTGGGGATGAAGATTAGGCTTGTGGGCCATACTGGAACCAATTTAGACATTAGTCAATTAACCTACCATCGTGCCTTTGAAGAGTGTAAGGAAACTGGAGTACGTTGAGGATTCAAAGAAAAGCAAAGTAAGTTACAGCGGCATAGCGTATCTTACATACGCTGTGCCCTGCGCCGATGTATTTGGATCTGCCCCATAGTATTTTCAATCATTTCATAGATATTTGTATAAAAAAAAAGGTTTATTATGTGTTGTACTTCACTGATGTGCCATCACACAGTAGCTTTCATCCTTTTCCTCAAACCATTTTTTTTTCTGCATGCAGGCAGGCTCTTTATATCACAAAGTCCTATTTCAATATGGTTCTGCTGGACAAGTACGGTGTGGACCGGGAACGCTACCGGCAACCCACAACATCAGACGAGCTCTTCACTTTCATCGACACGTATTTACTAAGCTCACAGGAGATGGCACAGGTGGAGGCCAACAGAGAACACTGTGAATGATGGACTGGATGGAGCCGAGGAACAACTATCTGTTCATTAAAAAAGGATAGATTTTTTTTTATTGTTTATAGAAAAAGGGTATTTATTAAAAAAAAAAAAAAGTCTAAACTATTTTTGTGGAATTTTTTGAATGAGATTTGAGATAATATTAGTTTTGGGGACATAAAACGGTGGTTTCTTTAAAGTATAATTATTTTTTTCTTTACAAACTACAAATACGTGCCAGAAATCTTGTGAGCTGATAACTTCCTGTGCTCTCCTCCTCTGCTGATTGTTACAGCTATCCCTGAAGACTACAGAACCACTCCCCTCCATGTTATATAGAATAGGAGAGGGATGGGGTTCTATAGTCCTACATTGCTTCTGTTGTCCTGACACAGTAGTGCAAGTGAACATTGTTAGCCTAGGACAGGAAGTGTCACTTAAGATCACTGGGTGAAAAGTAATAGTAAAAATATAATTAATGCAGTGATCACATCTATGGACTGGTAAATTAGTTGTTTTTGGGCTTCAAAAACGTTCTATTTGGAAAATAAATATACACACGCATTTTATATACACGGCTCAAAAAAATTCAAGGAACACATTGAAAACATATCAGATCTCAACAGGCAAAAATGTCATGCTGGATATCTATACTGATATGGACGGGGTAATGTGTTAGGAATGAAAGAATGGCACATCATTATGAGACGACGGATGGTGTCCTGGAGTGTTTCCTCCCAGATCTGGACTAGAGCATCACTGAGCTCCCGAACAGACAGAGGTGCAACCTGGCGGCACTGGATGGACCGAAACATAATGTCCCAGAGGTGTTCTTTTGGATTTAGGTCAGGTGAGCGTGGGGGCCATTCAATGGTATCAACTTCTTCATCCTCCAGGAACTGGCTGCATGCTCTCGCCACATGAGGCCGGGCATTGTTGTGCACCAGGAGAAACCCAGGACCCACTGCACCAGCGTAGGGTCTGACAATGGGTCCAAGGATTTCATCCCGATACCTAATGGCAGTCAGGGTGCCATTGTGTAGCCTGTAGAGGTCTGTGCGTCTCTCCATGGATATGCCTCCCCAGACCATCACTGACCCACCACCAAACCGGTCACGCTGAACGATGTTACAGGCAGCATAAAGTTCTCCGTAGCTTCTCCAGACCCATTCACGTCTGTCACATATGCTCAGGGTGAACCTGCTCTCATCTGTGAAAAGCATGGGGCACCAGTGGCGGACCTGCCAATTCTGGTGTTCAATGGAAAATGCCAATCGAGCTCCACAGTGTCCGGCAGTGAGCGCAGAGTGCACTAGAGGACATCAGGCCTTTAGGCCACCCCCATGAAGTCTGTTTCTGATTGTTTGGTCAGAGACATTCACACCAGTGGCCTGCTGGAGGTCATTTTGTAGGGCTCTGGCAGTGCTCATCCTGTTCCTCCTTGCACAAAGGAGCAGATACTGGTCAAGCTGATGGGCCAAGTACCTTCTACGGCTCTGTCCAGCTCTCCTAGAGTAACTGCCTGTCTCCTGAAATCTCCTACATGCTCTTGAGACACGGCAAACCTTCTGGCAATGATACGTATTGATGTGCCATCCTGGAGGAGTTGGACTGCCTGTGCAACCTTTATAGGGTCCAAGTATCGCCTCGTGCTGCCAGCAGTGCCACTGACCCTAGCCAAATGCAAAACTAGTGAAAAACAGTCAGAAAAGATGAGTAGGGGAAAAAAATGTCTGACACCAACACCTGAAAAAACATTCCTGTTTTGGAGGTCGTCTCATTGTTGTCCATCTAGTGTACTTGTTGTTAATTTCAATTAACAGCAAAGCAGCTGAAACTGATTAACAACCCTCTCTGTATACAGCCATCCCCCTCTGCTACCTAACTGACCAGATCAATATCGCAGGTAGGGATGAGTTTCGAGTTCGAGTCGAACTCATGTTCGACTCGAACATCGTTTGGTTGTTCGTCGAATTCGTGCCAAATTCGAGTGGCGCCTCACGGCCCATAATTCACGGCAGAATTGCAGTGCATTGCTGGCTGATGATTGGCCAAGCATGCACTATGACCCGCATGCTTTGGCCAATCACAGCGCAGTAAGAACAGAGAGCCATAATTGGCCAAAGGCAGGGTCCCTGTGGAGGTTTGGATGTCCCAGACAGCAGGAAAGATCCCACTGCTGCCACCTATGTCACGGGTCCCCGTCACACACCACTTGAGTGCTTCCATCAGTACACTGCTTCCTCCAGTCTGGACCTTCAGATATAAGATATTACAGCCATATATTGTAATTAAAAACCAGGCGAGACTAGCTCAGTTACACAGCTTGAACATGGAATGTTTTATTGGACAAGTATACAGCCTTTTTTTACACTTGAATAGGTATGTCAGTTCCCACATACACAATAACCCAAATATCTACCCAAACATCACACAATGGTTTTGCTAACGAGGTAGGGCTGACCCATGGCTAATCCCATCCACCTATATTACTCAGATGTCACATTGCAGACCAGCCTTGCCGACTTCAAGCGAACTGCAGACAATACACATTATCATAAGTATAAACACAGCAAATCTTCAAAAAATAGCAGGGGCTCTCAGTAGCAGACGGACCGTCTCCTACATTGTACAGAGGCCAATGTGATCAGCTCTTTTAATTAACATGTATAGTTCAGAATCAAATCAACTAGGAATAGTCTTTGTATATTTCCTGGGAGATATTGTGGATAAATATTACTGTCCCATCTGAAGCAATCTAAACAACATTCTCAATGTCCATCATTTTCTTGGTCACCCTGTGCCCCTAATAGACACAGGGTAACTTAAACATAAGAGATGCATTGGGAGCTGAACTGAAGCAAGGGTTTCCCAACCTCACCAAGGGATTCTGGCTTCCACCAACCCCCCCCCGCCCAAAGTGACTCCAGTCTCAGTCACCAAAAAGATCAAATGTACGAATATTATAACAGCATCGAACTGGAGATGGTAGGTCACAAAGTTACAGAAGGGAAAGAAGAGGGCAAAGAAAGGGTGACAAAAGAGAGAATGGGGAGGAGAAAAAAAGGAAATAAAAAAAACCTGTAAAATCAGAGAAGTGGGATCTCTCACCCAGGGTCATAATCTAGCGAGTCCCAGTAATTCAACAGGGTTGTGAAAACCTCCAGTAGATAGGCATCAGTGTATACAAAATCTTGCCATGACCTCCAAGTGTCTCGAAAGGTCTCCTCTCACTTCTACAAGGTGGCCGTAAGATCCTCCATGTCCCAAAATTCATACATTTTGGAATACCAAAGAGACCTCAAAGGCAGAGTCACAGATCTCCAGTGCAAAGGAATACAAGCCTTTGCAACATTCAACAGCTGGATCGTGAGAGAGGCCTTATATTTTCTGATGGGCCTGTTTTGTGAGGTGCAGCAGGCACACTGCTGGGTTTCCTACTAGATCAACATTGGTCAGATATTTGATGGTACAGGCTACCCACTGCCAAAACAGTTTGATTTTTGGACAGTCCCAGAAAATGTGAAACATCGCGCCCCGGTCAGCGCCACACCGCCAACACGTATCTGGTACCTGGGGATAAATGTGGGGGAAAGTCACAGGCACCCTATACCACCTAGTTAAATAAGTTGTGCATTTTATATACAACTATATAGATCAGACCAAAATCAGGGATAAATAAAGAGGAATGAGGGACAGTCCCTCAAAACCAGGACAGTTGAAAGCTATGGTTAAACTTTGTCTCAGTCCAAGACCACCCTGTCCACAGGCTGACAACACTGCTGTGAAATTTCACTGTATTATGAAAAGGGTTACCATCTTTTACAGAAAGTAGAAAAATACCAGATCTACAGGTAATAAAACTATGTTATGGAGGACGCGGAAAACCACAACTGCCGTGTTTATGCTGGTGCCAAGCTGCGTCATATGTAATTTTTTACATTGCCCATAGTTACACTTTAAGTGAGGCAGCATTGAACATGTTAACATACCAGAACATAACATGTGGTGCCAACGCTGGGTTTTGTTTGAAGTCTTTCTTTATAGCTTGAGTTCAGGAAACCCTGTCTGGCTCGTCTTCTCCTAACGTCACTCGGTAAACCTGAAGGAGATATTTCCATGACTAATCCTTGGCATCTCTGCACATGTTCCTCCTGTGATATATCTGCAGCTTATTTCCAGGGGCTAAGCTGGGAAATATGTTTTGCAGACTGGAAAATATATGAGCAATGTGCGTGTACTTACCAGGGGGGACAAAGACCTCAGCGAGGAATGGCTCATATTTACAGATCCTACTGGCACAGGTCCAGTTACTGGATATGATGCTTCAATCGGAGCCAGGCTGCAGTAGGGATATGTTCAGTGAAATAGACACAGATAAGAGAAGGACCAGGTTGATGGCCTTTCTTTCCACCGACTGCTACCTCCATGGCTGGAGGAAACAAGGCCCCCAGCATGGGATTAGACATGTGCACAATGAAAAAAACTTGTTTTGGTTCAGATTTGTTCACTAAGTTAATAATTTTGTTGCCTCATATTCATTACGTTGGAACGATTCATTTTCGGAATTCATTTTGTATATTTGGATTTGTTTCATAAATTTGCAATTTTCAAATCAATTCAAATTTTGGAACATGGCTATATTCATTCTTATCTATTCTTTTGTTTTCTATTTTATTCTATAAAGCAGCCCAAGTAGGAATCATCATCATCTTATTTTACATTTATACCTTACTGTATTTATTTCAAGGTTTCCATTTTAAATTTGAATTCACATTAATTTTTGAATTCTAATTAATTTCCAAATTCTAATTCAGTTTCAAATTTAAACTAATTTCCAAAATTAGAATTTTAAAATTCTGAATCAGTTTCAAAATCTATTTTCTAATTCAAATTCAGTTTAAAATTCTAATTAATTTCCAACTTCTTATCAGTTTCAAATTCAAACTAATTTCCAAATGCTAATTCAATTTCAAATTAATTTTCAAAATACATTTTCAAATTCTGAATCAGTTTCAAATTCCAATTCATTTTCTAATTCAAATTCAGTTTAATATTTTAATTAATTTCCAAATTCTAATTCAGTTTCAAATTAATTTTCAAATTCTGATAAATTTTCTAATTCAAATTCAGTTTACCATTAAATTAATTAAAAAAAAATCTAATTCCACTTCAAATTCTAATTCATTGTGATTTGGAAACATCCGAATCTCTGAATAACAAAAGTTTTGTCTGAATTTGGATTTGAAATTAAACAAATCCCACATGTCTACAGGGGATACCACCCATAAATGTTGGATGGTGTTGGTTCTCCCAACTCCCCAGGAGAGATCAAAGGTTTTACCGGTTAGCCGCCAGAGACAGTACCATCTTGCTGATTTAGGGTAAAGTGACGATGTCTTTGTAAAGTGACCCTCCTGACCCACCCATACTCAACTTGCCAGCACTCCTTCCTCCATTACAGTCAATGAAAACACCCAATGCTTTCCATGCAACAATGCTTTGGCCAATTGTTGGAGCCAAACATTTTCACATGACCAAGGGATTGACGTCTAGTACCCCTACCCTCCAACACTGTGGATTTTCGTGTCAGTTTTGGCTAAGGAAGGAAAGGTTGTGGAGTGCTGGCAAGGTGGTGGAGAAGAGAGACTCCATAGACCAACATTGACTCAACAGGTGGGACAAGTTTCAAGATGGTATAGGACACCAGAAAAGTTAAGCAAAATGTTTGCAGAGGTATCAGATAAATGCTGGAGGTGCCAGAGAAGCAAAGGAACAATGCTACATATATTCTGGGAGTGCCCAATGCTAAGGAGTTTTTGGGCAGAGATTAAAAGTGCTTTACAGTTTTGCTCAGATTATGAGATTCCGGAAGATCCGGAATTCTATCTTCTGCATTTAAACCAAATACCAGAAAAAGCCTATAGGGAAATGATTATATGCCATCTATTAGATGCCGCTAAGGCCTGTATAACGAAGAGGTGGAAGTCACCAGTTCCACCAACAGCGGAGATGTGGATATGTAAAGTTAGGGAAATAAGCAAATTAGAAGAGTTAGTCCTGACAACACAATATAAAAGGGAAAAATATTTAAGAACTTGGACTCCCTGGAAGTCCTATATGGACCACAGGGGGGAAGGTTAAGAGGGATAAGGCTGAATGGTATAGAAGGAGCCCGGGAACTTGGATTGGGTATATGTGGGATTTAATGAGAAACTACAGAAATATGGAGAAGGGTCGGAGGAGAGGGAAGTAGGGTGGGTTTTTTTTTTTTTTTTTTTCTTGTTTTTTTTTTTTTCTCCCTTTCTCCTTCTTTCTCTCTCAGGGATGTTTGGGAAGGGGAGAGATACGTAAGAAGGAGATATATGTTTGATTTTGACAACAAGGTTAAAGGGGATGTAAAATAAGATGGACTGTGACTGTTGTTTTGTAATAATGTTCTGTTATGTATTTTTTTTATATATATATATATATATATATATATATATATATATATATATATATATATATATATATATATATATATATATATATATATATATATGTTGTACTGATTTGTTTTAAAATAAAAAAAGAATTATAATCTAAAAAAAAACAGGTGGGACAAGTTTAAAAGGATACAATCACCTTTTCCAAAAAATATTCTGCACAGTCAAGAGGCCCCAACAGATATTAAGGAACCACAGCTTTGTAAAGCATTTACTAATATTATTGTCATACCTATAGGCCATATAGCTGCTTTGAAGCCTTACCAAAAACAACCTGGTTAACAATCATCACATCCTGAAAAAAGTTAGACTCCCATAAACCGGCATGTAAATTGCCACCATCCCTAGAGAATCAACCAAACGTTTTACCTCCAAAAAATTGGGATTTTATGGGCAATAAAATAAATGAAAAATATATACATAAAAAATATAATTTATTACAAAATATAATAGAGAAAAAGACACAAAAAAAAACAACACACAAGTGGTGAACAATTAAAAACAATTGTACCTAGAAATGCATGAACGTATATGAATTATGATGAAAATATCTGCATATAAACCCCAAGGACAAGGTTAAAGGTTTCTGGAGATTCCAAACTGCTGAATCCAATGCATTTCGAATATATGAATTATAATATTATCTTCTTCAGGGATCGTTGGTTGACAGCTCCCACAGCAAAAAAAAAAGTAATTTGCGCCCCTAACCCACTAATATTTAGCGCTCCCTGAGTCCCCTCCACTCGTACAGTATTAGAACCCCTTATGGTACATTTTAGGATGTACCACTATTTCTCCTTGTTCTCCTTAATTTCCCTTTTATCTCTCTCTATCCTAAATTTTTTGTTCCCCCCCCCCCCCCATCTTTCTAGCCGTCTTTCTTGTTCTCTCGTTTTTTCTTTGTTCCTCCCCATCTTTTCCTCGATCTTCCATGTTTTCTCTATTTTTATTCCTTCTCTTACTTCTTGGTGGAGCATCAGGAGGATATAAAGACGTTTCTGTTCCTTAACAGATGAGCAACACAAATCGCTCAAAAAAAACGATACTCCATTATACTTACAACATGGCTAAGGTGACCAGATTTTTAAAATGAAATCCAGGGATATATTTTTTCTTTACTAGTAATGGCGGCAATCAGCGACTCTCTGCCTTTCGCTGCCCGCCTCACAGCCTCTCAAGTCTTACTCTCCGGCCCGGGCTACTACTGGATGGGGAGCGGAGGAAGATCACTCCGCCAGGGAAGGCAAGGAGATAGGCAGGAGGCTGGCCAGGATTTGAGCCAAGGCAGAAGAACATGCGAGCGGAGCTAAATGGGCATGCGCCCGAAACGAAAGAAATATTCCCTCCGCTCCGACCAGCACAGGATGATCAGAAAGGGGCACCGATAATGGGAAAAATACACCCCCATAGCTAGTAGGAGCGGCAGAGTGGAGGGAGTGTAATTCTAATTTTTTTATTTTAATTCTGCACTGATTGTCTTTGAAATTGCCCCTGCCCACTATTAAATCGAATCTGGGGACAAAACCAGGGACAGACTTGGTCCGGGGACAGTGTCCTCAATCAGGGGACTGTCCCCTGAAACTGGGGATGTCTGGTCACCCTAAACATGGCGGCACCTACTACAAGGCTTGAATGGTTTTGGAAGCTCCTGTAAGATCCTTTAAATCCAAAAAGGCCAGTGTTCAATTTCACTAAAACTACCGTGCAGATATCCCGCATCATTCTTCCAAGCTGTAGTCATCAACCACAAACTAATGTCCTAGGAGTAATACCACAAAAATGCTATTGTGACCTCATACACTTTTTTTTAGGATAGCAGAAACTGCTGAGGTTGTTAAATACTAAAATTAGCAAAACCTGAACAGGATATTATTATTACACTGGAACACAAAAGCAGCCAAGAGTAGCCAGTAGGAGAAAGTCATTATAAAGGGGTTGTAAAGACAAAAATATTTTCCTCTTAAATTAAAGTCTGACAGTAGCTGATAAAGTAAAAAGTAATGTTTTGCATTATAACTAGTTTGATACCTGTTGAAATCGAGTCATTTCATTCACCTCCAGCACTCCTGAATCGTTATTCTCACTGACTTCCTGGTTTGCGGTGCACATTCATTCTTGCTACATCACGGTCTAATGGGAACTACAGTTCCCATTAGGCTTAGCCTCCATGCCTGTGAGGGATAAGAGAGCATCTTCACGCAGGGCTGTAGTCATAGGGAGGGGGTGAGCAAATTCTGCTTTCTACCATGCAAAACGGCTCAGATGCTGGTGGAAAGCAAGAAGAGGAGAGACAGGAAATGGCATTTTCAAACCTGGATTACTTTATTTTGGAAGTCAAAAGGAAAAACGAGGTAAGTGATATTTAAATGCTCTTGCTTTTAGCAATCAATTGATCTAATAAAAAACGAACCTTTAGTGTTCCTTTAAGTCACATTCAACTGGAATGGTTGTGTAATGTTGAAGAGGTTTTGTAGCTTCTCCGAGTCACTTCTTGGGTTCCAATCAGCATCAAGAAGACACTCTATTCCCCAACACAATACATATAACTTGGTATATGCCATTGGGTGTAGCGAGGAACGCAAAGACCTGAACGTTAGAAAAACAACCGCTCAAATAAACGGTCCGATATAGGACGGCAAACTCTACAGGTCAAGACTCAGCAGTCTTCCTACCCTTAGACATGCGTGTGATCTCCCTTGCCTCCGAAGCCTGATCCACTTTGCACGTGATTGTGGGACATTAGCGACACTTCCCCATTTACTTAAATGTGTAGTGTTTGCTACATGTCGGAGAAACTTTGCTAAGCACGAAGTGAAGCATCATAGTAAAGTATATTATATTTAATAGTTTTTTTGTATTTCTTCAAATGCCTCCTGATTTCTGGCCTAGGCCCAAATGAGGTCAAACATCCCAGGAGTCTTTATTGGCCTTTTTTTCTCTTTCCGCTCGAGGAGGTGGAAGATGGACTTTCTCAGCTAAGTACACCCTACTTTTTGCATACCTAAGGTAAGGGCAGATAGATTCCAGTAAGTACCAGTGGAACCTTGGATTACGAGGCATAATCCATTCCAGGAGAATGCTTATAATCAAAAAGCACTCGCATATCAAAGCGAGTTTCCCCATAGAAGTCAATAGAAACGAAAATAATTTGTTCCACAGTGACTTATATAGCATGCAATGCCGCATCTGGCCAGAGGTTGGGGGGGGGGGGAGCCGGAGAAACTCGAAAAGATCGTTTGGCTGCACTCAGAAAAAGAGTCTTTCCGAATGGCTCAGAGTGTCACCGGAGCCCCCACACCTCTGGCCAAATGCGGTACTGCACACTGCAGAGGCTTGAATCCTGCTAGTTTTATGAGCCAACACTCGTAAACCGAGTCAGGATTTAAAAAAAAAAAATAATTGCTCGTATTGCGAAACGCTCGTTAATCGCGTTACTCGCAATCCGACGTTCCACTATAAATGCTACGGTAATCCTCTGCCCTTACTCAAGTTGGCTGCAGCTAAAAATGCTAGAGGGTAGTTTTTCAACGTGAGTTCTCAAATATATGTGAATATAATTTTTTTTTATTAAATAGCGTTTTAGGTTTGTTGTGCTTAGTTACTGTGTACTTTCACTTTAACTACTTCCCGACCACGCACTGTAAACTTTACTACTACAGTGCGGGCCGGCTGTGCAGAATCACACATATTATTATTATTATTATATATATATACATACACACACACACACAGTATCTCACAAAAGTGAGTACACCCTCACATTTTTGTAAATATTTTATTTAGGGCTGCGGAAATTAACGATTAATTCCTCGATTAAATCGTACATTTTTTTGATCGATCAAAATTATTTTGATCGGTACTCACCTCTCAATCAGCAGTGTTTATGTATGGTGCTTTCACAAAGGGTTTGTGCTGGTTTTTATTCCCTAAGCAGGGAAACAAAAACCAGCACATCCATGTTGACAGGATGTGCTGCTCTGTGTTGATTAGAGACAGAGCTCTGGCCTGTCTTCCTCCTCACTGATCAGCAAGTGCCGGAGGTCATCCATTGGCTGGCACCCACTGATTGGCTGGTACAGTGACTAATCACCGCCCAGCACAACTTGTGCACCGGTGGCACGCACCCCATACCTGGAAGAGCAGAATCACATTATATATATATATATGTGCTGGCCAATGGGTGACCACCATAAGGTGGACTGTATTACCATATTGATTTGCATAGGTTTATATATATATATATATATATATATATATATATATATATATATATATATATATATATAATTTTTTTTTTGGATATGCCATATGGACACTATTATGTATGGGCGTTTTATGTTGATCATTTCATAATGCTAATATTTAGGAGATTTGTTGATTAACTTAGTGCGCTACTGTGGAATTATTTGTCTCCCATTTTTACATTGACATTTGTTTCACCTCATTTGCTTGTACATTCATTGTTATTACAGCCTGATCTAATTGCAAAAAATTATTATATTATGGACACACCACTATATAAAAACAAATCAAAAAACAAACTGCTGATATGGCAACAATTTCAAACCCGCATTTAACGGTTGTATGTATGTATATATACATATATATATATATATATATATATATATATATATATATATATATATAATGTATTTTTTTTTAACAAAAAGAACGGTCATATATTTTAGTGGCGATTTGTGAAACAAAACAAGAACAGCTTCATCACAAGACAAGTTTGTGTATATACAGAGAGATACGTGCAGTGTTGCCAAACGTCCGTATTTTTACGGACAGTTCGTAAAAACGGGCACTTTTTTCTCCCGTTCGTAAAAATGTCCGTGGTCGCAGGAATGTGCCAGTAAAATAAGCCGAGATCGGTTCGGCTTGGAACTGCGCATGGAGATTGGAGGCAGGGGGTGATGGTGGCTGCGGTGGCACCGCAGAGGGGGATTGAGGCAGGGGGTGTTAGTGGCAGGGGGTGATTGGAGGCAGGGGGTGTTGGTGGCACCGTAGAGGGGGATGGTGGCAGGGGTTGTTGGTGGCACCGCAGAGGGGGATAGAGGCAGGGGATGATGGAGGCTGGGGGGGTTTGGAGGCAGGGGGCCTGGGGGAGATTGTGCCACCGCAGAGGGGGGTGAAGGCAGGGGGTGTTGGTGGCAGAGGGGGATGGAGGTAGGGGGTGATGTGACTAAATAATTTGCCCTTATTATAATTGAAAATAACAAAAATATGTTTTTTTTACCATAATATCTACCTTAAATCACATTGCTATTTGCCTAGCGTACTTGTTTGTCGCCTAAATACTGAAATTTGCACCCAAAAATGTAATTTAGTAACTTTTGTGAAATGCCAGTAAAAACGTGGCTGTGCCAGTAAATTTCAATCTGGTAGGTTGGCAACACTGGATACGTGTAAGGCCTCGTACACACGACGGGACATGTCCAATGAAAACGGTCCGGGGACCGTTTTCATAGGACATGTCCGCTGGCGGATTTTGGTCTGATGGCTGTACACACCATCAGACCAAATTTCCCGCAGACAGCTAACGCGGTGACGTGGGCGCGCCGTCGCCGTGACGATGACGTGGTGACGTGCGCGACCCTGGAAGGTCAATGCTTCCACACATGCGTCGAATCCCTTCGACGCATGTGAGGGCTTTCGGCCGAGTGGACATGTCCGGTGAGTCGTACAGACGACCGAACATGTCCGACGGACAGGCTTCCAGCGGACATGTTTCTTCGCATGCTAAGAAACATTTGTCCGATGGAAACCTGTCCGATCCGCCGGAAAATTGTCCGGTCGACTGTACAGACGACCGAACATGTCCGCGGAAACTGGTCCGACGGACCAGTTTCAGCAGACATGTTCGGTCATGTGTACGAGGCCTAATAGGGATAAATCTTGGGATGATAAGACGTCACAACATAGAATGAACCATTTCGGAGCTTATTCATCGAAGTTTCTATAAAACAGATCCAGTCGAGTATTCCATACACCATCATGTTTAATGAAAATTGTCCCAATATAATTTAAAACCTTATAACAAGGGAAATAAATAATCAAAAAAATTTACATTATTGGTGGACTAAAAATACTTTTCTCCTTCTTTAATGTACAGTTTATTGAACGTGAGCGGACGTCTGTCCAATCTAGACTCCTCCCCCAGTACAGTGGACTACTTTGACCTGGCCATGCTGGGACGGAGCGGCAAGGATCCTTCAGCCCAGGAGCCGGGATATTGCCCCATCTTCTTCCATAGGCTCAGCTCTTCTCCGGTGGAGTCCATCCAGTCTACCAGCTGTCCATTGAATAAGCCTAGAGCAAGACAAGCCAATGAAAATGGTATAAAATTGGTTAACGCCGGTCAGAAAACAAAAACATTTTTTCTTTCTAAGGCTGGCCATACACATGTTGAATGCTGAATGAAATCGCACCTTTGAATATTCGTTCGATTTTCGAACATTAGTGGGGCCGCAGCAATGGCCGATTTTCATGTGGCCATCGAATATGAGTAATCGGCCATGTTGGATTTTTTTTTACAAAACACAAATTTCGAATAAATGATGGGAAAATCGTGCGAGAAATATAATCGAAAAAGAAATACACATGAGCTGTGACCTGGAAAGAAGAGAGGGTTCCGGGCCATGAATATTCTTTTCTGTAACAACCTCAGGTGAAATTGAAGGCTTGGTTGGTCGAATGTCGAAATCAATGGCGACACCATCGGATTACGATTACAAAAAACGCACAAAATTTTTAATTTTGGGATTGACAAATCGCTCGCAATTCAACCCATGTATGGCCTGCGTTAGTCAATGAATATTTAGGGCCAGATCCACGTAGCGGAACGTAATTTTCGGCAGGCGTAGCGTATCGTAGTAACGCTACGCCGCCGCAACTTTGAGAGGCAAGTGCTGTATTCACAAAGCACTTGCCTCTAAAGTTACGGCGGCGTAGCGTAAATCTGCCGGCGTAAGGTCGCGCAATTCAAATGGATGAGATGGGGCGTGTTTAATGTTAATACGTCTTGACCCAATGTAAATTACGTTTTTTTTTAACAGCGCATGCGCCGTCCGTGGGGGTATCCCAGTGCGCATGCTCCAAATTAACCCGCAACACGCCAATGCTTTCGACGTAAACGTAATTCTACGCAAAGCCCTATTCGCGAACGACTTACGCAAACGACGTAAAATTTTCAAAATTCGACGCGGGAACGACGTCCATACTTAACATTGAGTACGCCTCATATAGCAGGGGTAACTTTATGCCGAAAAAAGCCTTACGGAAACGACGTAAAAAAATGCGTCGGCCGGACGTACGTTTGTGGATTCACGCATCTAGCTAATTTGCATACTCGACGCGGAAATCGATGGAAGCGCCACCTAGCGGCCAGCGTAAATATGCACCTTAGATCCGACGGCGTACTAAGACGTACGCCAGTCGGATCTAGCCCAGCTTCAGGCGTATCTTGTTTTGTGGATACAAAACAAAGATACGCCGGAGCAACCTAGCAGTTACGCGGCGTATCAATAGATACGCCAGCGTAACTGCTTTGAGGATCTGGCCCTCAATATTTAAATGTATTTTTAACCAGCTGCAACCAGCAGATGGTGCACTGAAGACCATACAACATCCCGCTGTGTCACTGTTCTACTATGCTGTGAACAAACATTCATTTGATAGGTTCTCCAGAACGCCACAACTTAAACGCTTAAGGACCAGCGCACGACGATATACGTTGACACAATTTTCCCGCCGGAGGTGCCTGCCGTGTGCCTCGTGAGTGCGCCCGCGGGTCCTGGGAACTCAATGTTCCCGGGTGGCCCGCAATTGCGGTCGGGAAAAGGCAGAACAGGGGGATCCACCTGTGATCGGAGACGGTGATCGCCGACGTGTCACTGGTAGCTCCTCCCCCTAACAGTTAGAATCACACCCTAGGACCCACTTAACCCCTTCAGCGCCCCCTAGTGGTTAACCCCTTTACCGCCAGTGTCATTTTTACAGTAATCAGTGCATTTTTATAGCACTGATCGCTGTAAAAATGATAATAATCCCAAAAATGTGTCAAAAGTGTCCGATGAGTCCGCCATAAAGTTGCAGTCATGATAAAAATCGCTGATCGCCACCAATACTTGTAAAAAAAAAAAAAATAATAATAATAAAAATGCCATAAATCTATTCCCTATTTTGTAGACGCTATAACTTTTGCGCAAACCAATCAATATACGCTTATTGCGATTTTTTGAACCAAAAATATGTATCGGCCTAAACCGAGGAAAATTTTTTTTTTTTTTTTTTTAGATAATTTTTTGGGGATATTTATTATAGCAAAAATTTAAAAATATTTCTTTTTTTGCTAAATTGTTGCTCTTTTTTTGTTTATAGTGCAAAAAATAAAAACCGCAGAGGTGATCAGATACCACCAACAGAAAGCTCTATTTGTGGGAAAAAAGCACGTCAATTGTGTTTGGGAGCCACGTCGCACGACCGCGCAATTGTCAGTGCCGAAGAGCAAAAAGTGGCCTGGTCTTTGGCCAGCCAAAGGACATTAAATTTGATCCGTTCTCCAGAAGACCACAACTTAACAAGTCAGATGAGGGACACCCTTCCCCTCCCTTTCCAGCTCATACACCCTTGGGACTCTCCAGTCATCAAGCCCCATGTAAAGCTGTTAGATGGCAAGACTGGAGACCCCACTCACCAGTTCCAGGACCCAGTCTTACTCCTCCAAGGAAATCATTACTGGACAGCGGTTCCCGATCCCAGACTGTTAGTTCCAGGCACGTATTCTGGAGATCGTCAGGCCTGACGCCATTATAGACAAACGTGTGATTGTAGTGAGGATTCAGGGTCTTCTTGACTACTGGTGTCTTCCTCTTGGTGTTCCGACCTTTGATTGGTAGCAAGTATCTGTAGGGGAACAAACGAAGGAAAGATTTTAGTTCAATTCAACATCAAAAGTCAATGGAAAATCTATTTTATAAAAGAAAGAGGACCTTGTGTATAAAAGTCAAAGGATATCTTGCCAGCACACCATGCATCTTCAAGATGATGCCCAAGCATTTATTAAAGTGATCACATCACAGCGGTAAAAAGGTAGAGTGTTTTGGGACCTCTTCACTAGACATGTGATGAAGGGGTCCTGCATCGCCCTGAAACAATTGCACTTTTACCACTGTGATGTCATCACTTTAAAGCAGTATTAAAGTGTTTGTAAAGTCTCGTTTTTTATTTAACCACATCAGCCCTGGAAGATTTGGCTGCCAAATTACCGGGCCACTTTTTGCGATTTGGCACTGCGTTGCTTTGACAATTGTCTTTTTTTACCAAAAATATGTAGAAGAATACATATCGGCCTAAACTGAGGGGAAAAAAATTATAAAAAAATGTTTTTTTAATTGGCATATTTACTATACAAATAGGTAGATTCACAAAGAGTTAGGCCGGCTTATCTACAGATAAGCCGACCTAACTCTGAATCTAAGCCGGCCTATGTTTAAATGTATTCTCAAACAGAGATACACTTAAACATACCTAAGATAGGCTGGCTTGCGCCATTCTATCTTAGGTTGCAATGTTTTTTTTGGCCGCTAGATGGCGCTGCCATTGCGGCTGGCCTAGATTATGTAAATGAGGGGATACGCCGATTCCCGACGATTTATGAGCGTACACCGGGCCTACACCGTCGAGTTACGTTGTTTCCGTACGCGATAGGCCACCTAAAGTTATTCCACCTATGAGGTGGAATAACAATGTTAAGTATGGCCGCCGTTCCCACCGCAAGGTTCAAATTTTTTACGTCGTTTTCGCAAGTCGTCAGCGAATCGGGATTTACGTCGTTTACGTACGCGTCGAAATCAATAGGCCCGTACGGCCTACTTAGCTTAGCTTAGTCGCCCGGCGCATGCGCAGTGTAAAAAACGTCACAAAACGTGAGGTCAAGCCTCATTTCAATAATACACGCCCCCTCCCAGTCATTTGAATTAGGCGCGCTTACCCCGGTCGTTTTAGGCTACGCCGCCGAAAATTTGAAGGTAAGTGGTTTGAGAATCACTTCTAACCTAAATAATTTTCGGCGGTGTAGCCTAAAAAAAGTAGGCTAGGCCGTCCTAATTTTAGGCCACTGTGTGTGAATCTACCCAATTGTATTCATTCCTAGAGCCATAGTTCATGATTTTAAAGGGGGTTGTTAAGGTAAAAAATGTTTTTCCTAAAAAGCTTCCTTTACCTCAGTGCCGTCCTCCTTCACTTACCTCATCCTTCCATTTTACTTTTAAATGTCCTTATTTCTTCTGAGAAATCCTCACTTCCTGTTCTTCTGTCTGTAACTCCACACAGTAATATGAGGCTTTCTCCCTGGTGTGGAGTGTCATGCTCACCCCCCTCCCTTGGACTACAGGGGAGTCAGGACGCTGTCTATGTTGCAGATAGAGAAAGGAACTGTGTTAGTGGGCGTCCTGACTCTCCTGTAGTCCAGGGGGGGGGAGCATGACACCACACCAGGGAGAAAGCCTCGCATTACTGTGTGGAGTTACAGACAGAAGAACAGGAAGTGAGGATTTCTCAGAAGAAATAAGGACATTTAAAAGCAAAATGGAAGGATAGGGTAAGTGAAGGAGGACGGCACTAAGGGAAAGGAAGCTATTTAAGAAAAAAATTGTACCTTTACATCCCCTTTAAATCATGAAATATGGCTCTAGGAATGATTACTTTCACAATGAGGTTTGCAGCGATACCTCACTGCTCCACTAGATGGTGCTTAGATCATACTATAGAGTACTATAAACAAAGAATACGGCAAGTTTTGGTGTAGCGGAGCAGATAAATGTCACATTCATTCAGTGCACAGTTTATACAAGACCCCTAGGAGTGAGCTGGAGGAACTACAGTAGTCAGCAAGGGGGACACCATTTGATCCGCCAGTGGTTCCGGATAGCAGGGCAGGGACAAGGGGGAGCGGGGGCAGGAGGGGCGGCTTACCTGGGCACAATGGTTTACTTTAGTTTTGGGATGAACTTCCTTCTGTTACAAGGCTTACAGGAGTAGTGATAAGGGCACAGCATCCCCTAAGCTTGCACATCATAAATGGGGGTACGGACGGACGGATAGGGGGGGGCAGTTGTGCATCTATGCCATGGGCACAGGATGACCCTGTCCCGGCATTTTGCCGAATAGTATCAGTGCACAAATCTCACGGGAATAAAGTTTCAAACTGGTCACATGGTGCTGCTATTCTTTTTTTTTTTTTGGATAATCCCCTGACCTGTCTTTGGATACCATAGCTGAAGGTACCGTATTTATCGGCGTATACCGCGCACTTTTTTGCCCTGAAAATCAGAGCAAAATCGTGGGTGTGCGGTATACGCCGATACCCGCGCCAAGTTTTGAATACTGCGCCGACATATACCGAGCGCAGTACACTCGGGTATAGTCGGGCATTCTCGGCTCCTTCCGCGCTCACGTCCTGGACGTACAGGACATCAGGGCGAGAGTTGCCGAGCATTGCCGACAATACACGAGTGTACTGCCCTCTGTATATGTCGGCGCAGTATTCAAACTCGGCGCGGGAAACGAGCGGGGAGGGCGCGAGGACGCCGTAGAAGGACGCCGGACCCGACGAAGAGGACACCCGAAACCGCAGAAGGACGCCGGACCCGACGAAGAGGACACCCGAAGCCGCAGACGAACGCCGGACCCGACAAGGCCGCCGAGCAAGACACCAAAACTGTAAGTACAAAAAATAACTTTTTTTCCACAGGATTTGGGGCAATTTTAGGGGTGCGCGGTATACGCAGGAGCGCGTTATACCGCGATAAATACGGTAATTATTTCTCACCCCTTCACAAAACTGTCGGATGTTCCTCCCGTCTTAGCTGCCGTCAGGTTTTTTGCCTCTTTGACCCAGACATGAAGTTCTCCGGCTTCGTCGGGCTTACCTTGATAAAAAAAATTAAAAAAAATAAAGATAATACACAACTTTACAATTGATAGATTGCAATTATTCTGCAAGTCTGCTGCAAGTTCTGGTTCAGTTACATTGTTCAATAGTCATCCCACCACAGGGGTCCCTGTGGCTGAATTTTCATGCTGTAGACTTGCAGAGCTCTTGCTGTAGACTCACCATTGCAACTTTACTTTCGCTAGAGACTTGCCATGCAAATTTGCTACAAATTGGAAAAGGGTCAACTGGAACTTATGCTTCACGTGCTCTGCAAATGTACAACTTGCCAGTGAAAATGTGCAGCAAATTATCAAGACCTACAATTCTACACTGACACTAATTTGTGGCAAGTTATCCTTGCTCTCTGGGATCTTGTATATGTTGTATTATAGTTAAGTGGTAAGGCATTTTGTCATTCGGTTAATTGCTCACTTATATCTTTATGTTAGCTGTTTGCTGGTGTTTGGATTCCTGTTGTTTTTCTATTAATACGTTCACTTTAATATATATATGGTTTGGACTACAGCTGCAAGTCTTTTGGTCCAGTGTGGGCATCTGAGTGGGGGCTGCGCAGATAAACAAATCAGCGCAGACCCCCTGTCAGGAGAGCCGCCGATTGGCTCTCCTCTACTCGTGTCTGTCAGACACGAGTGAGGAAAAGCCGATCAACGACTCTTCCTGTTTACATCGTGATCAACCGTGACTGGACACGGCTGATCACGTGGTAAGGAGCCTCTGTTGGAGGCTCTTTACCGAGAACGGTGTAGTGATGCGCGCCCCCACGGGCGTGCGGCAGCTATTATACTTCTGGACGTCATATGACGTAAAGCCAGGATAACTGAACCACCGCTCGGCCGTTATTTTGCTATAGGCTGAGCGTGAAGTGGTTAACATGCTAATGACATTTTAAAATAAAATCTTTCCATTTTCATTCTATAACTTTATTTTGAACCCAGCGACATCATAACTGGGTCCCCGTGCTTCTCCATGCAAATCACGCAGAACATGGAATCTGGGAGGGGCCAGCAAAGCTTATACACAGCATAGCTTATCCCTTTCACACCGACGGAACGCATATATGCGTCCTCGGCTTTCGGGGGGTTATACCGGAATGATGCCTGCAGCCGCAGGCTGCAGGCATCATTCTGTTGTTTAGACCGGGCCTCCCGTCCCACCGGGAGACCCGATCCTCGATCCGCCGCCTTCTGTGTCCAGGTGGAGACTGACACTAAGCCGTAAACGGCTTTGATTCAGTCTCCGCATTGAAAACACGGAAGCGACGTCATGACGTCACTTCCGGGTTTCTCGGCTGCCAATGGCGTCGGATTTAAAAAAGTACACAGTATTCAGAATCGCCATTTTCGGAGAGTTACACAATTTAATATTATAAAAAAATATATATATTTTTTTTATAATAATAAATATATTTTTTTTTAAAGCGCCCCCCCTCCCCGCGGGCTTGCGCAACAAAGAAAACGCATACGGAAGTCGCGCCCGCATATGAAAATGGTGTTCAAATCACACATGTGAGGTATCGCCGTGGTCGTCAGAGCGAGAGCAATAATTCTATCACTAGACCTACTCTGTAACTCTAACCTGGTAACTGTAAAAAAGTTTAAAGTGTTGCCTATGGAGATTTTTAGGTACCGTAGTTTGTCGCAATTCCACTAATGCGCGCAATTATAAAGCGTGACATGTTTGGTATCTATTTACTCGGCGTAACATCATCTTTCACATTATGCTAAAAAATTGGGCTAATTTTACTTTTTCATTTTTTTTAAATTCATAAAAGTAAATTTTTCCCAAAAAGTTGTGTTTAAAACACCGCCGCACAAATACCGTGTGACATAAAATATTGCAAAAATCGCCATTTTATTCTCTAGATTCTCTGCTAAAACTATATATATAATGTTTGGGGGTTCTAAGTAATTTTCTAGCCAAAAATATGGATTTTAACTTGTAAACACCAAATGTCATTAATAGGCTTAGGCATGAAAGGGTTATACATAGCTTCCTGAAAATATCACAACCCCCGGCCTCAGCACTCCTCTCAAGAGCCCTCAGTACTGATGCAAGCAGGGGGCTGGATCTTGGGAGGAGTTATGCCTGAATGAGTGGGTGTCAATCTTGAGGAGTAGGCGTTCCTAGGCAGGCTTCATTTGCATATAAAAAGTATTTCCAGAAATGAAAGGGTCACCCACTTTTTCTTCGCTCACTTCCAGTCGTGGACTTGGATGGTGGGACGTACTTTAAGGATACAACTAGTTCCCCTTTGTAGCTGGATGCACCGTCAGCACTGCCCTGTATAAAAAATAAAAATGACACGAGAGGTAATGAATAGATACTGCATACATACGCCATCAACACGACTTACGTATGTGGCGGCAAAGAGGGTGGGCTTTACCACTCCCACACCCCATCTACAGTGCCTTGACAAAGTATTCATACCCCTTGAAATTTTCCACAATTTGTCATGTTACAACCAAAAATGTAAATGTATTTTATTGGGATGTTATGTGATAGACCAACACAAAGTGGAAGGAAAATTAAAAATGTTTTTTTTAACATTTTTTCATTAATAAATATGTGAAAAATGTGGAGTGCATTTGTATGGCGCCCCCCAGAGTCAATACTTTGTAGAACCCCCTTTCACTGCAATTACAGTCTCTTTGGGGGATGTCTCTACCAGCTTTGCACATCTAGAGAGGGACATTTTTGCCCATTCTTCTTTGCAAAATATCTCAAGCTCTGTCAGATTGGATGGAGAGCGTCTGTGATCAGCAAATATCAAGTCTTGCCACAGATTCTCAATTGGATTTAGGTCTGGACTTTGACTGGGCCATTCTAACACATGAATATGCTTTGATGTAAATCATTCCATTCTAGCTCTGGCTGTATGTTTAGGGTCGTTGTCCTGCTGGAAGGTGAACCTCCGCTCCAGTCTCAAGTCTTTTGCAGACTCTAACAGGTTTTCTTCTAAGATTTCCCTGTATTTGGCCCCATCCATCTTCTCATCAACTCTGACCAGCTTCCTTGTCCTTGCTGAAGAAAAGCATTCCCACAACATGATGCTGCCACCACCATGTTTCACGGTGGGGATGTTCAGGGTGATGTACAGTTCGTTTTCCCCCACACATAGCTTTTAGGCCAAAAAATAAAATTTTGGTTTCATCTGACCAGAGCACATTCTTCCACGTGTTTGCCGTGTCCTCCACATGGCTTCTCACAAACTGCAAACGGGACTTTTTATGGCTTTCTTTCAATTTCTTCTGGCCACTCTTCCATAAAGGGCAGATTTGTGGAGAACACGACTAATAGTTGTCCTGTGGACAGATTCTCCCACCTGATCTGTGGATCTCTGCAGCTTCTCCAGAAATACCATGGACCTCTTGGCTGCTTCTCTGATAAATGCTCTCCTTGTCCTGCCTGTCAGTTTAGGTGGACGGACATGTCTTGATAGGCTTGCAGTTGTGCCGTACTCTTTCCCATTTTCAGATGATGGATTGAACAGAAGCTCCGTGGGATGTTCAAAGCTTGGGATATTTTTTTATAACCTAACCCTGCTTTAAACTTCTCAACAACTCTATCCCTGACCTGTCTGGTGTGTTCCTTGGTCTTCGTGATGCCATTTGTTCACCAACAAACCTCTGAGGGCTTCACAAAACAGCTGTATTTATACTGAGATGAAATTACACACAGGTGGACTCTATATACTAAATTAGGTGACTTCCGAAGGCAATTGGTCCCACTAGATTTTAGTTAGGGGTATGAGAGTAAAGGGGGCTGAATACAAATGCATGCCACACTTTTCAGATATTTTTACTTTTCCAAAGAAACTGTATTTGTCTATGGGTGGCCAAGGTTTGAGTGATGTCGCTGCATTCCCTGCCACTTTACTTAAAAGGATTACACATGACTTTGCTGGTTCCTAGGAATTCCGTGGGTGCAAGCACCTGCAGCTTCCTTAGCAACCAGTGACGCCAGAAGGGAAGCAGCCACAGCTTCCTTAGCAACCAGTGACGCCAGAAGGGAAGCAGCCGCAGCTTCCTTAGCAACCAGTGACGCCAGAAGGGAAACCCTGCTCCTTTAATGCAAAGGGATGGGGATTGCAGCCACATCACTGCTGAAATATAAGCAGTGGGAATTCCTCATGATGGGCATTCCTTTTGATGTTAGTGGTTTCTAGGGATGCCGCCAGTGCAAGTACCTGCAGCTTCTTTAGCAACCAGTGACCTCACAGGGAATTCCTTCCCTTTTAAATCAAAGTGGTGATGACAGCGGTGACATCACTTCCCAAAAATGATCGGTGGCAATTCCTCCTGGTGGGGATTCCCTATGATCTCTGTGGTTCGTAGGGATGCCACAGGTGCAGGCACTCGCAGCTTCCTTAGAAACCAGTGACATGACAGGGGAATCCCTGCTATTAAGGGGTGGAGATAGTAGTGACATTCTTTCCTAAATATGGCCAGTGGGAATTCCTTGTGATGGGGATTCCCTGAGGTCAGTGGTTCCTAGGGATCCCGCAGGTGCAAGCACTCTCGGCTTCCTTAGGGACCAGTGATGTCACAGGGGAATCCCACAATTTAAAGAAAAGGGGTAGGGATAGTAATGACATTACTGCCCAAATATGACCAGTGGGAATTCCCCATGATGAAGATTCCCTGTGATGTTGGTGGTTCCTAGGGATGCAGTGGGTGCAAGCACTCGTGGCTTCCTTAGGAACCAGTGACAGCAATAAGCCGTAGATTAAAGAAATGTGAGAAGAATCACCTTGCCATGCAGAGGAAGACACTCGTCCATCGTACTGTCAAAGTTCCAGGAGTCCAGAGGCAGATTCACCTCCCCGAGGAATGTGTTCCTCCCAAAGCGGTCATGGTGCCAGACGGAGAGCTGCAAGGTTCTGGAAAGCAGGACTGATTCCGGGACAATGTACTAGAGACAAATAAACAAAGTCTATTTTATCTTTACTTTTTTAAAGATGTCCAGAGTTCAACTTTAGTTAAAATATCGTTTTTTGTTTATATCAAATCATTCTACTTACCTGTAACGTTTCAACATACAGAGGGTTGACGGTGTTCCGTTTAATTGTGGTTTTGCGTTTTCCTTGGCGGGACTTGTCAGGCAGGAGATAGGACTTGACGTATCTAAAAGAAGGGATTGCAGATGTACAACTCAACACTTTCTAAATAACATGGCACAATATTTTCCTTCTACATCAAACATCAGTAAATATTGGCCCATGGTCCAGACCCAAATTAACAGTGCTATCTGGACGGCGAGCCAGCCCAACCAGCCAATCCCCAGCGCAGGTTCCCCCTTCTTTGTAGTGATTGGTTGTTAGAACCGCCAGCATCCTGACAACAATGATGTCAGATGCATGCCCCACACTCAGCATCACAGGATGAGAGAAGTGGACTTGTAGTCTCCGCCAGCTCCCACCCTCTGCCTTCCCATAAAAAAGGTACAGGGACACTGCTATGGGGACACCTGATGGAAGGAGGCATGGTATTGGGGACACCTGATGGAAGGGGGGCACGGTGATGGGGACACCTGATGGAAGGGGGGCACGGTGATGGGGACACCTGATGGAAGGAGGCACGGTGATGGGGACACCTCATGGAAGGGGGGCACTGTAATGGGGACACCTCATGGAAGGGGGGCACTGTAATGGGGACATTGGATGGAAGGGGGGCACTGTGATGGGGATACTTGATGGAAGAGGGAACTGTGATGGGGATACTTGATGGAAGAGGAAACTGTGATGGGAACACCTATTAGAAGGGGACACTGTGTTGGGGACATCTAATGGATAGGGACACCTGATGGAAGAGGCCACTGTGATAAGGACACCTGATGGAAGGGGGCACTGTGATGGGGACATTGGATGAAGGGCGGCACTGTAATGGGGATACTTGATGGAAGAGGAAACTGATGGGAACACCTATTGGAAGGGGACACTGTGCTGGGGACATCTAATAGAAGAGGCCACTGTGATGAGGACACCTGATGGAAGGGGGGCACTGTGATTGGTACACCTGATGAAAGGGGGACACTGTGATTGGGACACTTGATGGAAGGGGGACACTGTGATGGGGACACTTGATGGAAGGGGGACACTGTGATGGGGACACTTGATGGAAGGGGGACACTGTGATGGGGACACTTGATGGAAGGGGGACACTGTGATGGGGACACTTGATGGAAGGGGGACACTGTGATGGGGACACTTGATGGAAGGGGGACACTGTGATGGGGACACTTGATGGAAGGGGGACACTGTGATGAGGACACATGATGGAAGGGGGACACTGTGATGGGGACACATGATGGAAGGGGGACACTGTGATGGGGACACATGATGGAAGGGGGACACTGTGATGGGGACACATGATGGAAGGGGGACACTGTGATGGGGACACATGATGGAAGGGGGACACTGATGGGGACACTTGATGGAAGGGGGACACTGTGATGGGGACACTTGATGGAAGGTGGACACTTGATGGGGACATATGATGGAAGGGGGACACTGTCATGGGGATACCTGATGGAAGGGGGACACTGTCATGGGGATACCTGATGGAAGGGGGACACTGTGATGGGGGAATTACTGTTTCAGTCATGGTTCAATGGGCCTGTTTTACTGCCCCCAATCTGCAAGTGTAAACTTTACCCTGTGATTATGTTTTACTGTCCCGCTACTGTTTACAAGTAAAGTTGCACAGATACCGGAGTATTTGCATGAGTACTTGCAAATGCTTTGAATGCTTGACCCGATACTTAGGCAGCCTCAGAGGTGATCAATGCGGTGGTGGGGGAGTTACAATAAATGCACAGATCTCCCTGTATAACTTTCCCTCCTGTGGCTGTCAGGAAGATCGGTGCTTGTAACTGCCCCCACCGCCACACCTATCACCACTGGCTGTCCCCCTCTGTGCTCCCTGTGTCCTCCTCCGAGTCCCGGATCTATTTCGTCCTTTGGGTCCCCCCTTTGTGTTATCCTCCGTGTCCCCCTGCCTCCTCCCCAACTCTTTCAGGATGGAGAGAGGAGGAAGGGGCCAGTAATTCTGTCATTTACCAGCTATCGGTAATCGGAATCGGCGAGTACTGGTACTTGTACTCGGTCTTAAAAAAGTGGTATTGGTGCAACCCTAGTTACAAGTCCAGTAAGATTGGATTCCCTTGAGGCAGATATGTATGGCTCTCATCTCTGTTCAGCATACTGTAAAAACTAACAATAAAAGGAGAAGCTTTGATGCTCGATGGAAAAAACTGAACATAAAACAAAGAAAGTGAATTACGGGTTGGAGCGTCTCTTTACGTCATCTCCGTGGGCCAAGTTGCGGCACTCCTTCACCACAACGCTGAGGATCTGCGTCTTTCCGTCATATTTCATGGAGAAGACGATTTCTCCAGTTACTATGATGTTCCCAAAGTCTCCGGCCTCGCTGTAAATACTCATCATGCTCCCCAGCGTGCTCTGTAGGAAGGAAAACAGAAAGATCATCACCAGCTCCAACCAAAATTCATTTTTATCAGTTCTGGGTGGAGTGGGTAGGATTTGCACACACAAGAAGGCAAACTTGCATGCATATCCAGAGCACACACACACCCACACACAGGACATGTAGAGGAGGAGGGGCTTTCTCAGCTAAATACACCCTCCTGCCTGCGTGCCTCAGCTAAGGGCAGACAGATTCCAGGAAGTAAATACTACATGTATCATCTGCCCTTACTTAAGATGGCCACAAGAACATTTAACAACGTAACATTGTGGCTGTGGTACACATACCGCCACCCAGGGGCGGACTGACCATTGGGTCTCTCGGGCACTGCCCGAGGGCCCCATGCCACTAGGGGGCCCCATCAGGGTTGCCAGGTTCAATAAAACCAGGGACAGTATGTAAAAATCTGTCCCTGATATGTCCGAAACCGACATGCTTTTGATTTTAGCTGCCCTGCCTCCTAGCGTGGTGGCCATCTGTAAGCCCGGGGGCCCCATAATCTTCTATTGCCCGGGGGCCCCATGAGTTGTCAGTCCACTCCTGCCGCCACCTTTGATGAGTCATGTGCCAATATGGCCATATTACGTGTTGCACTCCAGATGGCCAAGCTAGCTTACTGTCTGTAGAAGACATCCTCTATATTTTCAATATCCATGGGACTTTGGTACAGCCATAATTTTGAACTGTCCCCTTTTTTCAGAATCCATACTACTTAGGGATCAAACGTAAGTTCGACTCGAACATCGCGTGTTCGTTTGTTCACAAACTAACCAAACATATGGGGCCCTCGCGGGAAATTCGAGTGCCCCGGAGTGCCCCATAATGCACTGCGAGATGGCAGTGCATTGACGGCTGCCGATTGGCCAAAGCAATGCACCTGACCTGCATGCTTTTGCCAATCACAGTGCGGTCTGCTGTGAGAGCCAATCATGGCTCAGGGGGCCACGCCCCACACTATATAAGGCTTCTTACATGGCGGCTGTATGTAGTGCGATAGTGGAGATTGAAAGTTGAACTAGATTAAGCAGGTTAGTTAGTGGCGTACACACACACACAGTGCAGTCATGGCAGAGTATATAATACAGTGCATTGAAGTGGTTAAGGGGAACCCTATAGCAGAATTAAGAAAAAAAAACGGGGTGGGGTTCCCAAAATGGGGTGGGTTTCCCAAAATCCCTACCAGACCCTTACCCAAGCAAGCAGGAATGGCCAATGGGGGACAAGGGCCTCTTCCCCACAACCCTGGCCCTGTGGTTTTAGGGGTCTGCGGGTGGGGGGGCTTATAGGGATCTGGAAGCCCCCCTTTAATAAGGGGGCCTCAAGATTCCACCCCCCCCCCCCCATGTGAATGGTTATCGGGTACATTGTACCCCTACCCATTCACCAAAAAAAGGTGTCAAAAAGTAAAATCCACAATAGACAGTTTTTGACAAATCCTTTAATAAAATAGAAAAAAAAAAAAAAAAAGTGTCCCGCAATGTCCACCCATCTTCAATCTCGCCGCCTGATGGACGTGAACATAAAAAAAAAAAAACTCTGCCTCGATGGGAGGCCTCCCAGCGACTGCTGTCTCTTGACTGTGACAGCTGTTATATAGGCAAGGGTAGGGCCACCCGGCGACATAACCGAGTGAACCCCACCCCCCTCTGACATCACGTGACGCAACGTCAATGGGCCTGGTATGGACGGGGGACCCACGCCTATTTTTTCATAGGTTTTTCATCTATATTGCTGGGAGCCGGCAATACGTTACAGTCACAAGCATGTTTATATATATTATTTTTTTCCTTTAAAAATGTAATTTTGCTGCGGCAATGTTCTATACATTGCACAGATGCGCCACTATACAGGCAGACTAAGGGGACCCCCCAGGCACGATATTTAAAGGAATATTACATTTTTATTGTTTCACTTCAAGCATTATTAAAATCACTGCTCCTAAAAAAACGATAAACATTTTTTTTTTTGCATTGATACATGTCCCCTGGGGCAGGACCCGGGCCCCCAAACCCTTTTTATGACAATAACTTGCATATTAGCCTTTAAAATGAGCACTTGTGATTTTTCATGTTCGTGTCCCATAGACTTTAATAGGGTTTGCATGTTTGCACAAGCTTTTTGCCTGTTCGCATGTTCTGATGCGAACCGAACGAGGGGGTGTTCGGCCCATCCCCAATACTAATACATGGTTTAACCACTTCCCGCCGGTCAATGGACAATTGACGTCCGGGAAGTGGTTGTGAATTGACGTCCTGCAGGATTTCATGCCGGCGCGTGCAGCGTGGCGATCGGTGATGCGGGGTGTCAATCTGACACCCTGCATCTCTGATCTTGGTAAAGAGCCTCCGCCTTACCACGTGATCAGCCATGTTCAATCACGTCTGATCACGATGTAAACAGGAAGAGCCGTTGATGGCTCTTCCTCACTCGCGTCTGAAAGACGCGAGTAGAGGAGAGCCGATCGGCGGCTCTCCTGACAGGGGGGGTTCGCGCTGATTGTTTATCAGCGCAGCCCCCCTCGGATGCCCACACTGGACCACCAGGGAAGGGCAGAAAAAAAAAAAGGGCAGTAAAAAAAAAAAAAATTTGAATAGACGCCAATCAGTGCCCACATATGGGCACTGACTGGCAACATGGACCCTTCAGTGTCCATCAGTGCCACCCCACAGTGTCCATCAGTGCCACCCCACAGTGTCCATCAGTGCCACCCCACAGTGCCCATCCATGCCCAGTGCCCACCTATCAGTGCCCATCTGTGCCACCCCACAGTGCCCATCCATGCCCAGTGCCCATCTGTGCCACCCATAAGTACCCATCAGTGCCACCCATAAGTGCCGCCCATCTGTGCCGCCTATGAGTGCCCAGTGCCACCTATGAGTGCCCATCAGTGCCACCTGAGTGCCCATCAGTGCCACCTGAGTGCCCATCAGTGCCGCATACCAGCGCTGCCTATCAGTGCCCATCAGTGCCGCCTATCAGTGTCCAATGGTGCCGCCTCACCGGTGCTGTAATCGAAGTAGAAAACGTACTTATTTACCAAAAAAATTAACAGGAAAAAATAAAAACTTAATTTTTTCAAAATGTTCTGTCTTTTTAGTGGTTGCGCAAAAAAAAAAAAAAATCGCAGAGGTGATCAAATACCACCAAAAGAAAGCTCTATTTGTGGGAACAAAATGATAAAAAAATGTGTTTGGCTACAGCGTAGCATGACCGCGCAATTGTCATTCAAAGTGTGACAGCGCTGAAAGCTGAAAATTGGCTTGGGCAGGAAGGTGCGTAAGTGCCCCCTGGTATGGAAGGGGTTAATGTTTCATAAAACACCATGGAAGCTACACAACTAATGCCGCCTACACTAAAATAAAAAACACACAATTCTGAAATAGCCATTCTACGGACGCGCACCCTTTGCTAAATGTTTATATTTAAAATAAAAAATGTGGTTCCAACCGTGGATGTCCCACTGCGCAAGCTGCCTCTTCCTGCGTTCAAACGATGGATTTCCACCAAATTATCAATATCTTCATCTTCCTCATCCTATTAAAAACAAAAATGGTGAAAATGAACAAAAAAGCAGCAGGTGGTCAACAACCATTTTTGTTGGTGAAAGGCTGTATCAAAGTACCATGGAATAAATCACTTCCTGTTCTTCTGTCTGTAACTCCACACAGTAATGCAAGGCTTTCTCCCTGGTGTGGAGTGTCGTGCTCGCCCCCTCCCTTGGGCTACAGGAGAGTCAGGACGCCCACTAACACACAGCTCCTTTCTCTATCTGCAACGTAGAGAGCGTCCCGACTCTCCCGTAGTCCAAGGGAGGGGGCGAGCACGACACTCCACACCAGGGAGAAAGCCTCGCATTACTGTGTGGAGTTACAGACAGAAGAACAGGAAGTGAGGATTTCTCAGAAGAAATAAGGACATTTAAAAGCAAAATGGAAGGATGAGGTAAGTGGAGGAGGACTGCACTAAGGTAAAGGAAGATATTTAGGGACAAAAAAAAAACAATTGTACCTTTACAACCCCTTTAACCACTTAAGGACCGCCTTCTGCACATTTACGTCGGCAGAATGGCACACGCACGTACAGGTACGTCCTGTGCTAGTGCCCAGCCGTGGGTCGCGGGAGCGCGCCTGCGACCCGGTCCGAAGCTCCATGATGGGACCTCGGGACCCGATCGCCGCTGGAGTTCCGCGATCGGTCCCCGGAGTTGAAGAACGGGGAGAGTTGTGTGTTAACACAGCTTCCCCGTTCTTCACTGTGGCGGCACAATTGTCAGTTAAAGCTACGCAGTGCCGAATCGCAAAAAGGGGCCTGGTCCTTTACCTGCATTTTGGTCCGGGCCTTAAGTGGTTAACTGCTTGCCGACCGCCCACCGTCGTTTTACGGCGGCAAGTCTGCTCCCCTGCACGAGAGCACATAATAGAACGTCGGCTCTCGCGCAGGCCACTAGGGGCACATCCCCCGCTCGCCCCCGACTCCCATGCCCGGCGGGCACGATCGCCGCCAGGCACAAGTGATCGCTCGTTACAGAGCGAGGATCGGGAGCTGTGGTTGTAAACCCACAGCTCCCGGTCCTGTCAGGGAGAGAAATGCTGATCTTCAATGTATACAATGTATGAACATAAGATCAGTAATTTCCCCTAGTGAGGCCACCCCCCCTACAGTTAGAACACACCCAGGGAACATACTTAACCCCTTCCCCGCCACCAGGGATGTTCGATCACAGACAAGGAGGAGGCGGGGCTTTGTTACAATGGACGACCCCTTCACTGCCAGTGGCATTTTTACAGTAATCAATGCATTTTTATAGCACTGATCGCTATAAAAATGCCAATGGTCCCAAAAATGTGTCAAAAGTGTCCGCCATAATGTCGCAGTACCAAAAAAAAAAAAAAAAAACGCTGTTCGCCGCCATTACTAGTAAAAAAAAAATATTACTAAAAATGCCATAAAAATACCCCCTATTTTGTAAACGCTATAACTTTTGCGCAAACCAATCAAACGCTTATTGCGATTTTTTTTTTACAAAAAATATGTAGAAGAATACGTATCGGCCTAAACTGAGGACATTTTTTTTTTATATATATGTTTTTGGGGGATATTTATTATGGTAAAAAGTAAAAATTATTCATTTTTTTCAAAATTGTCGCTCTATTTTTGTTTATAGCGCAAAAAATAAAAACCGCAGAGGTGATCAAATACCACCAAAAGAAAGCTCTATATGTAGGGAAAAAAGGACGCCAATTTTGTTTGGGAGCCACGTCGCACGACCGTGCAATTGTCTGTTAAAGCGACGCAGTGCCGAATCGCAAAACCTGGCCGGGTCCTTTAGCTGCCTAAAGGTCCGGGTCTTAAGTGGTTAAGAAACGCAGTGCCAAGACAACATACAACTGTGGAGAATGGCAAACCGAGATTGTCTTCATCCTACTGAGCCTGGGAGGAATATTGTTTTTTCTGAGATTTTATTAATTTATAGCGTGCAGAGAAATCGCACAGAGCGAGTATACAGGAAATGCACAATACAAACCATTTCCACATTCAGCCCGGGAACAGACTTGCTTCGATCCCCCATGAATCTTTCTTCTTTGACCTTCTCTTCTGGGCGCAAATCTATGGTGGACTTGCTGTAATCTAAAATGTACATAAAAAATAAATACACACCAGATTAATGTATAGTTCTAAATTGTCAATGATCTAATGAAATAGTGTTAAAAAAATAAAATAAAAAATAAAAATATGAAATTATATATACCGTATATACTCGAGTACAAGGCGACTTTTTCAGCACATTTTTTGATGAAAAAGCCCCCTCCGGCTTATAATCGAGTATCCCTGTGTCATGCTGCAGTCGGGGCCGTCCATTGTAACAAAGCCCCGCCTCCTCCTTGTCCGCGATGGACGGAACACTGAACACTGATACAATTCTGAGATCAGTGTTCCGTCTATCACGGACAAGGAGGAGGCGAGGCTTTGTTACAATGGACGACCGCCAACTGCAGCATGTCACAGCGGGATATCAAAGGTAAATGAGTGAGGCTGCAGATGGGCATGGTTAACCCTCTTTCCCACTTACAGTAGCTGCTGCATTTCCCACCCTAGGCCTATACTCGAGTCAATAAGTTTTCCCAGTTTTTTGGTGGTAAAATAAGGGGCCAGATTCACAGACTAAGTACGCCGGAGTATCTGCTCATACTCCGGCGTACTTTCAAATTTGCCGCGTCGTATCTTAATTTGTAATTCACAAACAAAGATACGACGGCATTTAGCCAAGATCCAACAGGCGTACGGCTTCGTACGCCTTCGGATCTTAGGATGCAATACTTCGGCCGCCGCTGGGTGGAGTTCGTGTAGTTTTCCAGCGTTGTATGCAAATTGGCTTTTACGGCGATCCACGAAGATACGCGCGTTCGTTACGTCGTCGCTAGTCGTCTTTTCGCGTCGCAAAAGTACGGCTGCTATTGAGGTGGTGTAACAATAGACAGCCCATGTTAAAGTATGGCCGTCGTTCCCACGTCGAATTTCAAATTTTTTTTTTTTTTTGCGCAAGTCGTCTGGGAATACGAAAGTACGTTACGCACGTCGCCATTCAAAACATTACATCGGGGCAACGTCATTTTGCGCAAAGCATGGCAGGAAATTTCAAAACGGAGCATGCGCAGTACGTTCGGCACGGGAATGCGCCTAATTTAAATGGTACACGCCCCATTTGAATTAGGCGGGCCTGCGCCGGACGGCTTTACGTTACACCGCCGTAAGTTTACACGCAAGTGCTTGGTGAATCAGGCACTTGCGCTGAAAACTTGTGGCGGTGTAACGTAAAGACGATACGTTACGCCGCCGCAGACATCTGTGAATCTGGTCCAAGGTGCCTCGGCTTATATTCGGGTCGGCTTAAACTCGAGTGTATACGGTAAATAAATCAGGTTGAGGTCAGGCCAGTCAAGTTTCCCCACCCCAAACTCGCTCATCCGTGTCTTTATGGACCTTGCTTTGTGCACTGGTGTGCAGTCATATTATTAAAAACTGGGGTTGGGACTTTAAATGAGGCGTATGAAAAACACACGCCTCCATCCCTATTGGATACAAAAAAAAAGGGGGGGGGGGTTTTGGGACTTTAAATGAGATGCGTTTCTAAACAAACAGTGGTATAAGCAAAATAGTAAACGTTTATAACCAGGCTCATACTTGCCACCCAAACAGCAAGCCAAATTCAACTGTCTAACTGTATATGTTAAAAGCAAAGGATTGGTTGCACGCATTTGCAAGTACATGAGTAAGCTGCAGAGCCCGCGCCAAGGCTCTCTGCGATCTGCAGTCCTAACTAAACTTTTGAAGTCTCCTCAATGGAGGCATGTAAAGACTGATGGGTAGATGGAGGACAGGTGACTAGGGGTGTGTCCCCGCCTCCACCTATGCTTGGTATTGTGGTGAAGAGCACTGGAAAAAAACGCATAGTAGTATAAGGGTATCAACAAAACGCATCTCCATCCCTATATGGTACAAAGAAAACTGGGGTTTTTCATACGCCTCATTTAAAGTCCCAACCCCAGTTTTCTCAGTCTTTACATGCCTCCATTGAGGAGACTTCAAAAGTTTAGTTAGGACTGCAGATCGCAGAGAGCCTTGGCGCGGGCTCTGCAGCTTACTCATGTACTTGCAAATGTGTGCAACCAATCCTTTGCTTTTAACATATACAGTTAGACAGTTGAATTTGGCTTGCTGTTTGGGTGGCAAGTATGAGCCTGGTTATAAACGTTTACTATTTTGCTTATACCACTGTTTGTTTAAAAACGCATCTCATTTAAAGTCCCAATAACCCCCCCCCCCTTTTTTTTGTAGTCATATTATTGGAACAGGAAGGGGCCGCCCCCAAACTGTTCCCACAAAGTTGGCAGCATGAAACGGTCTTGGTATGCTGTCACTTTAAGAGTTCCCTTCACTAGAACTAAAGGGCCAAGCCCAACCCCTGAAAAACAACCCCACACCATAATCCCCCCTCCACCAAATGATTTGGACCAGTGTACAAAGCAAGGTCCATAAAGACATGGGTGAACAAGCTTGGGGTGGAGGAACTTGACTTGCCTGACCTCAACCCGATAGAACACCTTTGGGATGAATTAAAGCGGAGACTGTGAGCCAGGCCTTCTCATCCAACATCAGTGCCTGACCTCACAAATTGCTCTTCTGGAAGAATGGTCAAACATTCCCATAGACGGTCTTCCCAGAAGAGTTGAAGCTGTTGTAGCTGCAAAGTGTGGGCCAACTCAATATTGAACCCTACAGACTAAGATGCCATTAAAGTTGACAAATGGTCAAAGTGCTTGTAGCCCCTTACATATACCCAGTGAAGTGACTGGCCTCACACAGAGATGGAACAAATCCTCCTACGTAAGTTGTACCTGTTAATCTGCTGTCTTCTCTTCCCTACAGCCAAAGTCAAGGATTTATACAGCTTTTCTGAGCTCTCAGAAAGCAGAGCTCAGTCAGAGCTGATTGGAGGGGAGGGGAGGGAAGAGCCCCCCTCCCTTTACACTGCACACAGAAACAGAACGGAGGCTGTCAATCACAGGCTGTGTGCTGGAGTTACCCAACGGGTCACATTTTTTCTCTTGGTGACGGGAAAACATGCAGATAGCAGACAAGCAAGGCATCAGACAGAAATGACACTTAGTACTCTGGATTGAGACAAGCACACACTATAGAGGGATGCGCTGTGCTCATATTACAGTGGAACCTCGGATTGCGAGTAACGTGGTTAACGAGCGTTTTGCAATACGAGCATCTCGTTCATTCTGTACCTTTATATCTGCTTCTCTTAGCATTCACTTTAGCTGTTATTTTACCCTGTAAAAAGGAATTCTTCCCAGTGCTCATATATACTTAATATTGACTGATAGCATAACTCTCATATTCATGGTCAGTCTGTCAACTGCCCCACACATTAGTACAGAAGACATAAAAACATTTCAGACCTGATGGCTTCATGACACTGCGAGGATTCTTCTTAAATAAAGTATCGCTCTCGTCCGCAGAGCCTGCACTCCGATTCCCAATGCGAGACTCCTAAATTAAAATGCAAAGATTATTTTATTACAAGAATATTCAGCCAAGTCCAAAAAGTAAACAGTAGAACTGACCCTTGCTTTTTCTTCTAACTTTGAAGAGAGTCCAAATCCCATCAAATTCATACAAATTCAAATCAGTAGGAAATTGAAGCTGCTCTAGTCAGGTTTGTGGCAGGTGGGCCCTGGGCTGCCCGAGACACCTACATGGGCCCTGGGCTGCCGGGGACACCTACATGGGCCCTGGGCTGCCGGAGACACCTACAAGGGCCCTGGGCTGCCCGAGACACCTACATGGGCCCTGGGCTGCCCGAGACACCTACATGGGCCCTGGGCTGCCGGGGACACCTACATGGGCCCTGGGCTGCCGGGGACACCTACATGGGCCCTGGGCTGCCGGGGACACCTACATGGGCCCTGGGCTGCCGGGGACACCTACATGGGCCCTGGGCTGCCGGGGACACCTACATGGGCCCTGGGCTGCCGGGGACACCTACATGGGCCCTGGGCTGCCGGGGACACCTACATGGGCCCTGGGCTGCCGGGGACACCTACATGGGCCCTGGGCTGCCGGGGACACCTACATGGGCCCTGGGCTGCCGGGGACACCTACATGGGCCCTGGGCTGCCGGGGACACCTACATGGGCCCTGGGCTGCCGGGGACACCTACATGGGCCCTGGGATGCCGGGGACACCTACATGGGCCCTGGGATGCCGGGGACACCTACATGGGCCCTGGGCTGCCGGGGACACCTAGATGGGCCATGGTCACCATGGGTTGTGTTAGAGACGAGTGTGAATCTAGACCTGAAGTGTCACAGCATGATATTCAAGTCCAGATACAAGTCTATTCCAATGAAAGATGTGTTTAAGTCATCACATTTCGGGAGCTGTAGCTCTGCCTTCCTTCATCAAGGCTTAAAAATGACACAATGTGAAAAAAATAATTATACAGACTCGGTAGTAAACAAAAAATGTTGACTACTTTTAAATTCTAGCCTACCAGTCTTTAGAGGAAAAAAAAAAAAGAGGAAAAGTATCTGCTCACTATAAAACCCAAAGTTGGGTGTATTGAAACGACCATTGCAAAGACTAGTCCACCTGGCACAACCAACCTTAATGTGTTTCAATCCTTCTTCTATAATAATCATAGGGGCTGAGCATTGGTCATTTCAATAAACCTATTTTTGGCTTTTATGGTAAGCAGCTACTTTTCTGAGTGGTAAGCTGGATGTGGAGCAGGTCACAACCAGGCCGTCGCTACAGGACAGGCAAAACAAACAATTGCTTGGGGCCCCGAGCTGGCCTGGGGCCCCCAACTTCCCCTTCCCAAGATGTAGCCAAGCTCCTCTTCCTTCCACCTGGAGTCCTGTCAGTCCGGCCGGGTACCACGCGTGGTACAGAAGATTCAGTTTCCTGTTCCCAGCCAGACTGACAGGAAGTGCACTATCAGATAGGGGACTGTGGAAGAGGCAGGGGGAAGAGGAGCTCGGCCACGCTACAGCGGCAGCCTACAGGGAAGAAGGGGAGGTAAGAATATAATTTTTTTTTAGTGTAGCGCCAACGTAGGCTTTGCATGCGGGGGGGGGGTGCTTGGGGGCCATTTTGCTTGGGGCCCCCAAATTCCTTCAAACGGCCCTGGCACAACCATGGGGAGCCTGCTCCTGACTCTGGTGGACTGCAGAGGAGGTTTATGCCTGAAGCTGACAACAGTTTTTAAGTACATTGTTACTAGCACGGGAATCTTAATAGCATCATGGGCCCCTGGGCAAAGAAATGCTCTGGGGCCCCTACAACGATGACAGTGCAGGTAAACAGGCATCAAGTAGGTAGGAGGCAGACTGCCTCCCCTGTGTATCCATCACTCTCAGTGCCATCATGGGGCCCCCAGTTACGGGGCAGCATGGGCTCAAGGACCAGCTTCTTTAGGGAAAGTGCAGGGGCCCCCCCGTCAGTCAGGTGACACCATCAAGGTGCTGTCAAGCCCCCCCATCAGTGCAGTGTGACTGCGGGCTCTTTTCCCTGCTCAGTCCAGCAGAGAACTCGGCAGCGCTGTGACAGAAGAAAGACGAGGCTGTCAGAGGTTTCCTCCATTCGCCCCCCCCCTTTCTCCTGTTAGGGAGAAGAGACAGCGGCTCTCACCAAGTTTGCAACCCAGCTTCCTGCCCACTCCATTCCTTCCCCATTGGCCCTCAGTTATCAATCAAAGGAGACTAGGAGAGGAGAGCATCATGGGACATGTAGTCCCGAAGACTGGTGTCTCCATTTTCCACAGGGAGGAGGCTACAGCTCGATCAAGCGAGAGATTGCAGCCTGGTAAAAAGCTGAGGGAGTGAGTGCTAGAGAAGAAAGAGGCGCATACTGGGCGGAAGAGAGAGAGAGAGAGAGAGAGAGAGAGAGAGAGAGAGAGAGAGAGAGAGAGAGAGAGAGAGAGAGAGAGAGAGCCACTGCCAGGGTACAGACTTACTACACTACTGACCAGAGTCGCCCCAGGGGGACCCAGATTGAGATATCGTCCTGGCAGAGGGATCACTGCTGTAGTTTCACTGGGTCTGGTGAGAGGGCCTATCGGCCATTACTTATCCTAGGGACTGTGCCTCACCTGCAGTCTCTGACCATGATAATGACATTGTCGAAAAGGGGCGGTGCATGGGTGACCCTAAAATTATGCTGCCCCCCCCTAAAAAAAGTTCTGCGGACACCCATGGCTGGAATAGGCAACTTTGGCACTCCAGCTGTGGTGAAACTACAAATCCAATCATGCCTCTGCCTCTGGGGGTCATTCCCATGGCTACAATGCCCCAAGGGACCCGACATCAATGATCAAGAAAGAAGTGGGATGAAAACTTTGCAATGGAGAAAGAGATGGGGTGACAACCTTCTCCGCTCTACTAGAAAGTAGGTTTTTACTGCTGCCTGCTTGCCTATAAAAAAGGGAAATTTCCAACCCCTTCTTTTCGGTTAGATATTTTAGAAGTAGTGAGAAGGGCCCAAAATGAGAAACAGATGGCAATAAAAAGTTCAGAGGTTCTAACCCATTTTATTTTTTTCAAAAACAAACATTTTGGTTGGCGTTTTACTTTTAGGCCGGAATCACACTAGTGCGGTGCGAATTTCAGCTCTCTTATCTCTGCAGAGAGATAAGAGAAGTGTTCAGTAGATTAGCAACATTTTAGATGCGAATTTGGAGACCTAGGAGAAGTTACGGGTGAGAGGGGAGTGGGGGAGAAGTCTATTGAGCTGAATGAGAGAAATTCCTGAAGAGAACTGAACACATCTGCGAATCAGCTGCGTACCCATAGAAGATAATGGGCTTGAATTCGCACCTGAGCCGCACCGCAATGCCTAAAAGATGCATACGGTTTTACTGCAATGCGCAGTGCAAATGCATCGCACATATGTGAACCAGCCTCATTGAAAACAATGTATTTAGAAATGTTCTGCGTATTGGATGCGGTTTAAGCCGCACTCAATTCGCATAGGTGTGAACCTGGCCTAAATAGAAGTCAAAATGTAAGATTTTTTTGTTGTACAGGCTGTAATAAAATATCTTGTCTAGAAACCTACTCCTTCAGAATCAGATTGGTGAAATTCTCTGGTCCGGGTGGGAATAGTGAGCGTATCCACTTTGGCACCGCTTGGACCAGAACTTCTCTTTCCATCTTTGTCCATGGAATTCTTTCTAAGGATCAAAAAGGAACACATTTTACTTTTTACTCAATCAATAGAATTTTTTACAGTGCCAAAGATAAAAAATAAAAAAAAAGAGGCATAAAATAGGAAAGGAAAAAGGTCATTCACTCTGACGAGCTAAGGAGACTAAAATAAGGAGGAGGAGGAGGTGGAGGAAGAGGAAGAGGAGGAGGAGGAGGAGGAGGAGGAGGTAGAGGTGGAGGTGTTTAAAGTGAACCTGAACTTCTCTCCAGCCACCCCCCTATCAGGTAGATTCAGAGACATTGGCCCAACTTCCGAACTCCCACTTTTTTTTCTACTTCAAGGGGTAAAAACCACCACCCACTATTCATGTTTTCTGGATACTCTTAGGAGGTAGCTAAATTATAATTATACATTTTTATGCCTGTGGCTACATAGCAGTACCTATAAAATATGACTTGTTGGTGGGACTCCAGGCACGTTTGGCAAATATTGTACCATATTTATCGACGTATACCGCACACTTTTTTGCCCTGAAAATCAGGGCAAAATCGTGGGTGCGCGGTATACGCCGATACCCGCTTTCCCGCGCCTGAATACTGCGCCGACATATACCGAGCGCAGTACACTCGTGTATTGTCGGGCAGTCTCGGGTACTCTCGCGCTGACGTCCTGGACGTACAGGACATCAGAGCGAGAGTTGCCGAGCCTGCCCGACGATACACGAGTGTATTGCGCTCTGTATATGTTGGCGCAGTATTCAAACTCGGCGCGGGAAACGAGCGGGGAGGACGCCGCAGAAGGACGCCGGACCCGACGAAGAGGACACCCAAAGCCGCAGACGGACGCCGGACCTGACGAGGCCGCCGATGGACGCCGCGCAAGACACCAAAACTGTAAGTACAAAAAAAAAAAATTCCACAGGAATTTGGGGCAACTTTAGGGGTGCGCGCTATACCCCGATAAATACGGTAATTGTTGGCTTCCCCCTCCCCATAAAGACCCTTTCAGCAGTAGGTTATGCTTTATTTTGTTTTATACCTACCTTTTTCAGTTGCAGGGCTTTTTTTCCCCCAGCAGGTACATGGCGTGGAACGCAGTTCTTGCACCTCCAGCATTTGATGGGGTGCAGGGGTGTGCTGGAGGGTCTACTGATTCCAGCTGCTGGGGGGGAATTTACATTCACTGGGGAATCATTTGTTGCTAGGGAGGTCTAGGGGGATATTTTTTGCTGGGAAGGATCGTATGTTGCTAGGGGGTCAGTTGTTGCTGAGAGGAACTTTATTGTTGCTGGCTGCTGGAGGGTCTATTGATGCCGGATGCTGGGAGATCTACTGTATTGTTACAGCGGGATCTATTATTGTTGGGGAGTATGTTGTTGTGGGTGGCGGTTGTTGCTGGGAGGTAATTTGTTGCTGGGAGCCTAGTTTTGCCAAGGGGGACCTATTGTTTCTGGGGGATCTATTGTTGCTGGCTGGGAGGATCATGCTTGGAGGTGGGTAAGGGAAGGAAAAGGGGTGACTCAGTAGGGGGGAGGACCTGAACCTATTCTCTGAGAAAAAAAAGCCCTGTTCATATGTATTCAGGCTGGTCACATGATGTACAGGGTCACGTTACTCTTCTGCCGGTCTCCTGGCGAAGGGTAGTACATGATACAAGGAGCAGTGCTCCCAACATTATGTCAGTGCCACCCTTTGCATGAGTGTATGATTGCAGGGTGCTTGGTGACACCTCCTCAGATGGGACAGGATGTCCTTCGAAAGACTGACAACATCAAGGAGTGAGGAGGGGAGTGTTGTAGCCAGATCTGATTTCTTTCCCCATTTACCAACCTCCTAGGCACCATTTAAAAAACACATTTGCCTGGAGTTAGGCTTTACGCTGTGGCATCAACAAAGACCGAAATACGAGTTTCGGGTAGAAGAACCCTTTGGGTTTTGGGTTTAAGAATCACCTTGAAACTGTTGGCGTGCTCTTCTTGGAGTCCATTTTGTAGCTGTTGATACTCATTTGCTCGGTGGATTCTGTGTCACTCCTCTGATCTCTCAGGTCCGGAGAACCAGTCCCCTGTCTGCAATACAATTTAAGTGGGTGGGTTATCCAACATGAAATACAGCATCTCACAAAAGTGAGTACCCCCCTCACATTTTTGTAAATGTTTTCTTCTATCTTTTCATGTGACAACACTGAAGAAATGACACATTTGCTACAATGTTGTGTAGTGAGTGTACAGCTTGTATAACAGTGTAAATTTGCTGTCCCCTCAAAATAACTCAACACACAGCCATTAATGTCTAAACCGCTGGCAACAAAAGTGAGTACACCCTTAAGTGAAAATGTCCAAATAGGGTCAAATTAGCCATTTTCCCTCCCCAGTGTCATGTGACTCATTAGGGTTACAAGGTCCCAGGTGTGAATGGGGAGCAGGTGTGTTAAATTTAGTGTTATCGCTCTCACTCTCTATTACTGGTCACTGGAAGTACAACATGGCACCTCATGGCAAAGAACTCTTTGAGGATCTGAACAAAAAAAATTGTTTCTCTACATAAAGATGGCCTAGGCTATAAGAAGATTGCCAAGACCCTGAAACTGAGCTGCAGCACAGTGGCCAAGACAATACAGCGGTTTAACAAGACAGGTTACAATCAGAACAGGCCTCGCCATGGTCGACCAAAGAAGTTGAGTACACGTGCTCAGCATCATATCCAGAGGTTGTCTTTGGGAAATAGACGTACGAGTGCTGCCAGCATTGCTGCAGAGGTTGAAGGGGTTGGGGTTCAGCCTGTCAGTGCTCAGACCATACGCCACACACACCATCAAATTGGTCTACATGGCTGTCGTCCCAGAAGGAAGCCTCTTCTAAAGATGATGCACAAGAAAGCCTGCAAACAGTTTGCTGAAGACAAGCAGCCTAAGAACAAGGATTACTGGAACCATGTCCTGTGGTCTGATGAGACCAAGATAAACTTATTTGGTGTCAGATGGTGACAAGCGTGAGTGGCGGAAACCAGGTGAGGAGTACAAAGACAAGTATGTCTTGTCTACAGTCAAGCATGGTGGTTGGAGTGTCATGGTCTGGGGCTGCATGAGTGCTGCCGGCACTGGGGAGATACAGTTCATTGAGGGAACCATGAATGCCAACATGTACTGTGACATACTGAAGCAGAGCAATATTCCACTCCCTTCGGATACTGGGCCGCAGGGCAGTATCCCAACATGATGACCCCAAACACACCTCCAAGACCACCACTGCCTTGCTAAAGAAGCTGAGGGTAAAGGTGATGGACTGGCCAAGCATGTCTCCAGACCCAAGCCCTATTGAGCATCTATGGGACATCCTCAAACGGAAGGTGGAGGAGCGCAAGGTCTCTAACATCCACCAGCTCTGTGATGTCATCATGGAGGAGGGGAAGAGGACTCCAGTGGCAACCTGTGAAGCTCTGGTGAACTCCATGCCCAGGAGTCAGGGGCGTTGCTTGGTGGCAAAAGTCTAACGCACCTCAGCCCCCCTCCCGGCAAGGGTTAAGACAGTGCTGGAAAATAATGGTAGCCACACAAAATATTGACACTTTGCGCCCAATTTGGACATTTTCACGTAGGGGTGTACTCACTTTTGTTGCCAGCGGTTTAGACATTAATGGCTGTGTGTCGAGTTATTTTGAGGGGGCAGAAAATGTACACTGTTATACAAGCTGTACACTCACTACTTTACATTGTAGCAAATGTGTCATTTCTACAGTGTTACATGAAAAGATATCATAAAATGTTTGCAAAAATGTGAGGGGTGTACTCACTTTTGTTAGATACTGTATATACATTTAGAGATCCCTGGTACTTCTGTCATGCCAGCCAGGCCCCTTACAGGTGTAATGTGTAATTCCTGTACCCCCATGATGGCGGCCCTGGGTGCGCTGCATATAAAAGACAGGAAAAAAACTCCCAGGGAGAGGCAATGATGACATTGCAGAACCTTTAGAATACCACACCTGTACAATGTCAATGCCGTTTAAGCATCCTTTTGCCCGTGGTCCCGCACAAAGGGCACCCCAGTTTTTAGGAGGGTTTACCATCCAACACTCAGGGTCTTCCAACTCCATGAGAGGCTGAACATGGAGGGGTAGGTTCGGTAGGGGGGGGGGGATATACTTGCAGTAAACAAAGTACTTACCACTGCAATTGACAGGTGGCTTGGAGCATGACCAAAAAAGAACAGGTGGTCCTGTGGGGCTCCAGAGGTGCTCCATCATTGGAATCTTGGGCCCCATTGTTGGTGTCATTGGTAAGAATTGCGCCCCATCAATGGTTTCATTGGGCCCCATTGTTGGTGTCATTGGGAGGAATAATGTCCCTTCATTGGCGTCAGTGGAGGGAATTATGCTCCATCCATTGTTGGTATAAGTGGATGAAATAGTGCCCCAAGGGCCAAAGTAAAGCAAGCAAAGGGCCGCATCTGGTCCCCTTCCCAGACTTACTGTCCCTGGCCTGCCCCTTTCAAATCATGGGAGGTTCAGATCACATGTAGGCGTATCCATGACAGTCTGCATGTAAATGTAACCTGCCTAGGAACACCCACTCCCCCAGACTGCCCTCCATCCATCAAGGCATTTTGAGATTGGCATAACTCCTCCCTAGAGCACACCCACTGCTTGCATTAGGGCTGAGGACTCTTGACAGGAGTACTAAGGCAGGGGGTTATGCATACCTTCCAACTTTTCGAGATGGGAACGAGGGATACGCATTAGCAAATGTATGTAGGCATAGACAGGGAGTCTAATAAGGGAGTACAGCCAGGCCGCCTGTACTGGGCCTGGGCCCCATCAGTTGTAAAGGAGCGTCCAGGTACCTGCCGAGTAGGAGGGCCGGCTGCATTGCCTTATTGCAGACACCGATCCTCTTCTGCCACCCCCTGCAGCGATGCCAGCTTCTCCTTCTCTTTCTCCCTCTGGATGCACTGCAGGGGGATTGGTTTTAGCACATGCGCCCCTTCCATCTACTGTCCGGGCCCCCCTGTGTGCCCCTTTCCCCTGCATCACTGCTGGCTTCCCTCCTCTCCTCTTTTTCCCGCAGCAGCTGCCGTCACACAGGGGGCCGTTTCATGATGGAGAGTGGGGGAAGGGGGCTGGTAAATATATCATTTATTGGTCCCTTCCTTTCTGGAAAGGAACACAGTGAGTGATCGGTACCAATCATTCCTAAAGAATAGTAAACTGCCTCAGAGCACCAATATATTCATCTGTGCAGCTAAGGCAGCAGAGAAAGGGCCTGATGAATCCCCCCAGTCACTTCTGGCTGGGGGGCCTGTAAGGGAGGCTGTATGGGGACCCATGATTTCTAACATCAGCCCTGGGCATAGGACACACCCCATGCCACGCCCCCTTAAAGAGGAATGATACAAAATAAATTATTAGTTCAACCCACAAGTGCTTTTCTTAACCACTACCAGTGGTGGCTGGCACTAGAAACTTTGTGGGGGCCGCAAACAAACCTCCCCCTCACTTGTACTAAAAGACACACCTCCCCCTGGTGATCGGGCAGGCGGCTATCCATGGCCTTATCTTATGCGGGGGAGGTGCGGGAAGGAGGTTGCAGGGAGTAGAGCTGGGCCGTTGCTTCTCCTCCCGGCTGAACAGGAAGGAAGGGTTCCAGGACCTGCGTCTTGATTAGACATGTGCACTGCCAAAAAAAATTGTTTGTTTTCGTTTCATTAATATTTTGTTTTTTTTTTCGTAAAAAAAAAAAAAAAAAAAATTATCGTAAAATAGAATAAAAGAAGATTAAAAAAAATCATAAATTCGAAAAAATAAATAAAAAATAAATTAAAAAAAATCGGAAATTAGGAATTCGTAAAATTCCACAATTTGGAAGACCAAAAATGAGAAAGAATGAAAATCCAAAATTCCAAAAGTTCTAAATAACCAACTAATAATAACTATTAAATTATAGGTATTGGAATTTCCTTTCAAGTTTGGCTGTTAGTGAACAAATACAAAATTTATCTGAAGTTATGAATTATCCAAAAGAAAGAATGCCGCATATAAACAAATGGAATGAAATCTAAATATTATTATTATTAATAATAATAATAATAATAATAATAATAATACATTTTTATTAATCTGTTACGTTCCATTCGTTTGGATATGACATTCGTTATTACGGATAATTCATAATTTTGGATAAATTCATATTTGTTATGTTCACTAACAGCCAAATTTGAAAGGAAATTACAATACCTATAATTTAATAGTCAGTAATAGTTAAGTTATTAGTTGGTTATAAATTCAGATTTTTGAGTTTTCCGGCTTTTGAATTTTCTGATTTTCGTTCTTTTGAATTTTCGAATTTCCAGATTTTTGGATTTTTGAATTCTGAATTTCCAAGTTTCCAAATTTCTGAAATTAAGAATTTTCGGAGTTCAGAATTTTCGAATTTCCGAATATTCGTAAAAATTCAGAAGTTTGAAATAAAAATTTGATATTCGGAATTAACGAATTTGCCCAATTTTGTTAAAAATAATTTTTTGGAACTAAATAAATTGCACATGTCTAGTCTTGATTGGCCGGTGGAAGAAGTAGGAAGACATATGGGCTAGGTGTAACTTGATGTCAGCTGCTGCCTTACTGTGGCCAATTGCAGGGTGTGCCAAGATGGGCGTCTGGATGTCCAAGCTGACGGCGACCAAATGTGACGGTCCGGTCACCGATCCTGATGCGGCTGCGCCCTGCACACTGCACCCTGCCAGCTTACCTAGCTCCTTCTACTACAGGTGAGGACTCGCTCTCCGGTTCGCCGACTTTGCCCCTCCGCCCAGTGGGGCCGCCCGCCCACTCCGCTTACCGACTCTGCCTGATCCGCCTACTGACGCCACCTACTGAGTCCGTCCGCAGACCAGGTATCGGTTCAGACATCGGGAGCATTTGTGCGAGTAGACGAGTACTTGCGCATAGGGTGACCACATTTCCAAACTACCATTCAGAGACACACCCCCTTTCTCACCTTCCCCCCCAAAAAAAGATGAGGGGGCGGGGGGGAATGTAGTCTCGGGGTTGTGCCACTTGCCACCAGATGCAGTGTTGCTGTCACTCCCTCTGCATGAGCCACGTGCGTAAAAGGAAAGGAGTGGCGTCACTATCCTGAGAGTAAAGATCACACCAGTCCCTGCTGCTTGCCGCTGGAGGAGGAGCCGAGGTGGGTGGGGACAGCAGCGCTGCACTAGGCGCAGGCCTCGCTTCCGGCCGCACTATCTGAGAGTAAATTGTCACTGGTTGCAAGACGCCAGGCAATCCAGGACACGTGGGCACCCTACTTGCGCAAATACTCGGTATCGGTCCCGATACTAGTATCGGTATAACCCTAGTTATAATATTTTCAGAAAGCTATGTACAGCACTGTGCCGTCTCCTCTCACCAGCCATGATCTGCACGCACTACATAGATAAGCACAGAAACCTAGTGATGATGTCATGTCTATGTATTTTTTTTACGTCGTTTGCGTAAGGCTTTTCCGGCGTAACGTTGCTCCTGCTTCTATGAGGCGCACGCAATGTTAAGTATGGACGTCGTTCCCGCGTCTAATTTTGAATTTTTTACGTAGTTTGCGTAAGTCGTTCGCGAATAGGGCTGGACGGAATTTACGTTCACGTCGAAACCACTATGTCCTTGCGGAGTACTTTGGAGCAATGCACACTGGGATATGTACACGGGCGGCATCATGTGCCGTTCGTAAAAAACGTCAATCACGTCGGGTCACCACCCATTTACATAAAAAACGCCCCCCTCATACTCATTTGAATTAGGCGCGCTTACGCCTGCCTCATTTGTGCTACGCCGCCGTAACTTAGGAGGCAAGTGCTTTGTGAATACAGCACTTGCCTCTCTGATTTACGGCGGCGTAGCGTAAATACGATACGCTGCCGTAACAATGCGCCCGGCTACCTGAATCTAGCCCGTAGTTGGTATATTTAGGGAGAGGAAGAGAAAACAAAGCAGATTATTCTTTCACTAATGAGCATCATGTGTACATCTGGACGGTGTTATCTTGTTACGGGAAGCAGAGGTTCTGCACAGTGGGAGATCTATGTTCTGCTTACCCATAATTCCTCCGCCGCTGTTGGGGGCTCTTCTGCTCTATTTTTACTCTTTGCTCATTGGTTTGCTGTGAAAGCTCGAGGAGAGCCTGCCCGGTCGTCTCTCGCTTGTTCGCTGTGGATAAGAAAGGATCTTTCATTTCAAAACAATCTTTAAAATGAAAAGATCTCCAATTACTGTACAAATCATCATCAATACACGGAATTCGCCTTATTGAAGGAAAGGACTCCTTGAAAAATAAAAGCATACAGATGACAGATCTTTAACCGCTTCAGCCCCAGGAAATGTTACCCCCTTCCTGACCAGAGCACTTAAGATTCGGCACTGCGTCGCTTTAACGGACAATTGCGCGGTCGTGCGACGTGGCTCCCAATCAAAATTTACGTCCTTTTTTTCCCACAAATAGAGCTTTCTTTTGGCGACATTTGATCACCTCTGCGGTTTTTATTTTTTGCGCTAAAAAAACAAAACAAAAGCGGCAATTTTGAAAAAAATATATATATTTCTTACTTTTTGCTATAATAATTATACCAAATTTTATTTATTTTTTATATTTTTTTCCTCAGTTTAGGTTGATGTGCTTTCTTATTTTTGGTAAAAAAAAAAAATATAATTATATATATATATATATATATATATATATATATATATATATATATATATATATATATATATATATATATATATATATATATATATATATATATATATATATATATATATATATATATATTTGCCAAAAATAAGAAAGCTTATCAACCTAAACTGAGGAAAAAAAAATATAAAAAAGAAATAAATAAAATTTGGTATAATTATTATAGCAAAAAAAAAAAAAAAAAAAATATATATATATTATCTTTTTACTAGTAATGGCGGCGATTAGGGATGAACTCCGCACGCTCCATGTGCAGAGCCCGCAAGGAAGTCGGCACGGCGCAGTGCTAATCACAGGCAGGGAGACATTGTCCCGATGCTCGGCTGCAGAGATCGAGAAATGTCTCCCTGCCTGCGATTAGCGCAGCGCCGTGCCGACTTCCTGGCGGGCTCTGCACATGAAGTGTGTGAACACACCGGAGTTCATCCCTAGCGGTTATCTGCGATTTTTAATCGGGACTGCGGCATTATGGCGGACACATTTTTGGGACTATTGAAAATTTTACAGCGATCAGCGCTATACAAATGCACTGATTTCTGTAAAGATTTCAAGGGGTTAAGTGTGTCCTAAGGAGTGATTCTAACTGTGGGGGATGGGACTTACTAGGGGAAAGGACAGATCACTGTTCATACTTTGTATGAACACATGATCCGTCATTTCTCCCCTGAAAGAACCGGGAGCTGTGTGTTTACACACGGCTCCTGGTTCTCGCTCTGTCACGAGCGATCGCGGGTGCCCGGCGGTCATCGCGCCCGCCGGGCACTCGCATAGGATCCGGGGGTGAGCAGCGGGCGCCCGCGTGGCTCCCCCAGTGGCCACAGGGTGAAGTGACGCAACATAACGTTGTTTCGCCCAGCCGGGCCATGTTGCCGCAGTAAAACTGTGTCGCGGCTGGTCGCAAAGTGGTTAAAAGGCCATATTCTGATATGCTGGACACAACAAACACGCAAAAGAAAGGAGGGTGTGTGATAACATGAAAACCTGGATTTTGCAGCCCTCTTATTTTGGAATGGTCAGTATTGTTCATGAATGGATTGGAAAAGTTTAACTTAACCACACACACCTGGCCCCGGAGGCTTGCGGCGCAGCGATATCCTCACTAAATCGCTGCCGAGTCTGTTGGCGAAACGATTCACCCTCTGGTCGTAGAACCAATCTCCGGTTGTTTTTTTCAGTTCCCTGTAAAAAGTAGGACGCCGTTTAGAATAATACCTAAAGTCATAACACTCAATAGACTTCATTTTTTTTTAAATGCAGGTCATCACACAATCTTTAAAGTGTTTCCACTTTTCAGCCAAATTGGGAGAACACCTTCTGTTACGTGTTCTCATTCATATAGGATAGCTTAAAAAAATAAAATGCTGCTTACCCCTTTTTTACCCACTTAACCACCCCTTTCCTGCCCAGGCCAATTTTCGTTGCTGCCGCACTTTGGACGACAATTGTGCGGTCATGCAACACTGTACCCAAACATTATGGGCCAGATTCACAGTGAGAGTACGCCGGCGTATCTACTGATACGCCGACGTACTTCCAAATTACCCCGCGTCGTATCTTTAGTTTGAATCCTCAAACCAAGAAACGACAGCATCTGGGTTCGATCCGACAGGCGTACGGCTTCGTACGCCTTCGGATCGTAGATGCAATACTTCGGCGTCCGCTGGGTGGAGTTTGCGTTGTTTTCCGCGTCAGGTATGCAAATGAGCTTTTTCCGACGATCCACGAACGTACGCGCGGCCGTCGCATTCTCTTACGTCATCTCTTTTCCGGCGTATAGTTAAAGCTGCTATTTTGCGGCGTATAGATAGACTTGCCATGTTAAGTATGGCCGTCGTTCCCGCGCCAAAATTAGAATTTTTTTTTTGCGCAAGTCGTCCGTGAATCGGGAAGTCACGTAAGTCACGTCTAAGTTCAAAAAATTACGTCGTTGCGACGTCATTTCGCGCAAAGCACAGTGGGAAATTTCGAAACGGAGCATGCGCAGTTCAATCGGCGCGGGGACGCGCTTCATTTAAATGAATCACGCACCCTAATCGCCGATTTGAATTCCGCCGCCAGAAATACACTGCGCCGCGGTAACTTACGGCGCGAAATCTTCCTGGATTCGACTTAAAGCCAGGTAAGATACGGCATGCGCCGTTCGTTAAAGACGTAATTTACGTGGGGTCATGTTTTTTTACAGAAAACACGCCCACCTCTTGCAAATTTGAATTTGGCGCGCTTACGCCGGCTGATTTACGCTAGGCCGCCGCAACTTACGGAGCAAGTGCCTTGTGAATACTGCACTTGCCCGCCTAAGTTGCGGCAGCGTTGCGTAAATAACATACGCTACGCCCGCACAAACTTACGGCGAGCTATGTGAATCTAGCCCATAGAGTTTTATTTTGGTGGTATATAATCACCACTGGGGGGGGGTTTATATTTTACTAAACAAAACATAAATCTGAACATTTTGGACATTTTTTCTCCTTCACTGATGTGTGCTGAGGAGGCTGCACCGATGGGCATTGATGATGTGGCACCAATAGGCGGCACTGATAGGCGGCAATAGGCGACACCGATTGGCAGCACTGGTAGGCACACATAGGACTGCCCCGATAATCAGGACATTGATAATCAGGACAGCGATTATCGGTGTCCTGGTTAGCAGTGCAGTCCAATGTCCCCTTTTCAGTCGCCGGGCACCTGAATAATAGCGCCGGAGATGGGTATTTTTGATGCACCTGATTAGGCTCGAATAGGCTTAGAAAAAAGGTGAACTGCGAGCGCAACGCACTGCACTCACAGTTCACCCAGGTGGGTTAGCAAAGAAAAGTTATATTTGCTTTGCCAACACTGAGCCACCTCTCAGCCAATCAGGAGGATGCATTTGATGGGGGCACAGTGAGGCTGCATTTGATGGGGGCACAGTGAGGCTGCATTTTTTTTTTTTAAACACTTTTTTTGAATAAAAAATAAAAATAAAGAAGACAACGGTAAAGTTAGCCTAATTTTTTTTTAGATTGTGAAATATAAATGTTACGCAGAGTAAATTGATACCCCTCACGCTTCAAAATTGCGCCCGCTCGTGGAATGAAGTTTTTTTACCCTTAAAAAATCCCAATAGGCGACGTTTAAAAAAATTCTACAGGTTGCATATTTTGCGGTTACAGTGGAGATCCAAGGCTAGAATTATTGCTCTCGCTCTAACAATCGCGGCGATACCTCACATGTGTGGTTTGAACACCGTTGGCTTCTGTGCGCGAGCTCGTCGGGATGGGGCGTTTTTTTTTTATTATTATTATTTATTTAACTTTATTTTATTTATTTTTAGACAGCTTTTTTTTTTTTTTTAAGTAATAGAAAAAAGCATGACAGGTCCTCGTAAATATGATATCTGGGGTCAAAAAGACCCCAGATTTTATATTTGGGCTAAAATCCAATTTAAAAAAAAAAAGGCAGAATAGCTTGCAGTCATGCTGTATGTCTCCTGCTCCAAACAACTAGAGAGGTAAGAATTTAAAAAATGTTCGGTATGTTGTGCAAAGGAAACCAAAAAACGAACATTGTGGCGTTTACTCAAATTTAAGTGGATCTCCACTTTAACCCACACCCTACCACGGGAACACTCCCAATACTAGAGTAAGCAGCTGCATTGTACCATTGGTGACTCCACTTTATACTGATTTATTGGGATATTCATACTGTATTTCAGCTATAGCCTACTAATTCAGTAATCATTTATTTCTTTTTTTGGGGTTACTGTATCAATTTTCAAGAGTTTTTTCCCCCTCCAAGAATAAAAAAAAAAAAAAAAAAAACTCTAGCAATACACACCAAATTGAGCATGTACAGAGTGCCTCCAAGGCTCTGTGCCCAGCCGTGGGTCGCGCGCACGACCCAGTCCGAAGCTCAGCCGTGGATCGCCGCCGCAATCGGGTCACAGGAGCTGAAGAACGGGGAAAGGCGAGTGTAAAACAAACCTTCCCCGTTCTTCTCTGTGGCTTGTCACTGATCGTCTGTTCCCTGTCATAGGGAACGATCAGTGACGTCACACGCCCAGTCACACCCCCCTACAATAAGAAACACACAATAGGACACTCTTAACCCCTTTAGCGCCCCCTAGTGGTTAACCTCTTTACTGCCATTGCAATTTTCACAGTAATCAGTGCATTTTTATAGCACTTTTCGCTGTGAAAATGACAATGGTCCCAAAAGTGTCAAAAGTGTCCGCTGTGTCCGCCATAATGTCTCCGTCACAAAAAAAACAAAAAAAAAACACGCTGATCGCCGCCATATCTAGTACATTTTCTTGGGGTGGTAGCCCGCAGCCACCAACCAACCAGCCAGCCCCCCCCCCCATCCCCAACCAGCCACCCTCGGCGCTCGATCGATGTTTCCCCCCACCCGTCGCTCGTTGATTGCTAAATCGGCTGCCAGCCCCGCACTTACCCCCCCAGTCCCTATTCTCAGCGGTCGCTTCTTCTCCCAGTCAATTAGGACTTAGGACTCCCGGCCAATCGGGTCTCAGGACCCGCTTCCGATTGGGGAGGAGCAGGGTTGGACTGGGACAGAAATTTGGCCCTGGACTTCATCCAGACTGGCCCACTTTGACAGGTCTCTCCCATGGCGGCCAGACAACTCCAGCACCCCCTCGGCCACCCGCACCCCCTCTCCTCCTTCACTAGCCATTAGCCGTTCTACTTTATTAGAGTAGAACGGCTGGTACTGGTACTCTTATAGGCTGTACCAGTGGGGAAGCTAAACATTATTTCACCCGGGCAAAGAATCAGTTCGGTGCCCCCCTTATGGGACAAGATTAGGCAGAAGTGAGAAACTCCCAGTCCATAGCTGTTGAGTCAGCTGTCTGTCCCCTCCTCCATGCTCCTCTGTCATCGTCCCTGCTCCTCTGGTCCTCCCCCTGCTTCTTTGTTCCCCCCCAGGTGAGTGCTGCGGGGAGGGAGAGACAGAGGAGCGGAGGGGGGCGGCAGTCCGCTGTCACTGAAGCCGGCCCACTGAGCCATCGGCCCACCGGCAAACTCCCTGTAGTCCCAATGGCCAGTCCATCCCTGGGGAGGAGGAGAAACAGGAAGACATTAGCAAATATTAATTAGCTAATGTTACACAACTGGGTGGACTCTGGGCACGTTGCTCCCCCCCCCCCCCAAAACCCACCCTTTTTTAAGCCAACTGGAGGCTCAAGCCTCATACACACGCACGGTTTTCTTGGCAAGAAAACTGCTGGCAGAGCTTTCTTGCCGAGTATACCGAGCGTGTGTACGAGGCTTTGAGGTTTCCCGTCAGGAAAACTGCACAGAATCTCCTTGAGAAAAAAGAGAACCTGCTCTCTATTTTCTCGTCGTGAGATTCTCGGCAGTGTTTTTCTGCCGAGAAACTCGAGCGTGTGTATACTCACCTCTCCATGGAAACCCGCGCATGCTCGAAATGACTTAGACGCATGCGAGGTAGCTTCCAAGGAATAGGTAGGGTGGAGCAAGATGGAGTCAACGACATCGAATATGACGAGAGCATGCTAGTCATACTCGATGACGTCACTGCGTTCATGCCATTCAAAAGAACGGCGGTTCTTTTGAATGGAGTGTGTGTACACTCGGCCGGCAAGAGAATCTTGCCAAGAATCTCGTCAGGAAAAACAACGTTTTTTCCTGACGAGATTCTGGGCCGTGTGTTCAGGGCTTCAGGCTCCAATCATGTGCTAAAGAAAAAAAACACCCCATTGAAATCTATGTGTCCGGCGCCCTGCATATAAATTAGGGGAGCGGCCCGCCCATATGAGCAGCTGCCACTGGACCTGGGTGTGTCCCAGAAGGCTGCAGGGGGAGGGGGGAGAGGAGCAGGGGCCGAACATCTTTGTAGATCACTGTGGCAATCTGAGCTGGAAGGTGGAGCAGGTACCCGTCAAAATCAGGTACCCGCTCCCCCCATAAGAGTGCCAGATGTGGCAGTGGAAGGGGGGGGGGGGGTGGTGCAAACAAGCAGCTCTTCCCTTTAAGTTAACCCTGACACCTGCTGCAGATCGCAAGTACAGTGCGTTTTGAATGCGGTGTGGGAAACGTGCACAGAACGTGGGTTTCCCGCACTGCGTTCTGGTGTGAACTGCCACTAACAGACAGAAGTAGAACTCACCCTTCCTTGATGCAGACTTTGCACTTCCAGCCCCCGGTAACAGTCTCCATCCTGCAGTCTTTGCACACTAGGTGGTTACAGCTCCGGCAAGTGTTGGTTCTGGGGAGCACCCGGCCCACATTCTGCTGGCAGCGGGCGCAGGCCCTGTCGCTGTAGCGCTGGCTCCCCCTTTTTGCTCCTTTCCTCCGTATTTCAAGGAGTTCATTCTTCAACCGCCTGTTAAAGAGAGAACATGAAGATGGAAATCCTGGAAGTGACTTTTCTACAAAATGACTTTTCTGATAGCGGGCAGAACGCTCCTTGTATAGTGCCTTGAAAAAGTATTCACACCCTTTGAAATTTTCTACATTTTTTCATGTTACAACCAAAAAGTAAATGTATTTTATTGGGATTTTATGTGATGGACCAACACAAAGTGGCACATAATTGTGAAGTGGAAGGAAAATGATAAATGTTTTTTATTTTTTGAGAAAGGTGCGGGGTACATTTATAAGGCGCCCCCCGGAGTCAATACTTTGTAGAGACACCTTTCACTGCAATTACAGCTGCAAGTCTTTCTGGGGATGTCTCTACCAGATTTGCACATCTAGAGAGGGATATTTCTGCTCATTCTTCTTTGCAAAATATCCCAAGTTCTGTCAGATTGGATGGAGAGCGTCTGTGAAGAGCAATTTTCAAGTCTTGTCACAGATTCTCAATGGGATTTAGGTCCACTGTGACTGGGCCATTCTAACACATGAATATGCTTTGATCTAAACCATTCCATTGTAGCTCTGGCTGTATGTTTAGGGTCGTTGGCCTGCTGGAAGGTGAACCTCCGCCCCAGTCTCAAGTATTTTGCAGATTCTAACCGGTTTTCCTCTAAGATTGCCCTGTATTTGGCTCCATTTATCTTCCCGTCAACTCTGACCAGCTTCCCTGTCCCTGCTAAAGAAAAGCATCCCCGCAACAGGATGCTGCCACCACCATGCTTCACAGTGGGGATGGTGTGTTCAGGGTGATGTGCAGTGTTAGTTTTCCGCCACACATAATTTTTTGCTTTTAGGCTGTAAAGTAAAATTTTGGTCTCATCTGACCAAAGCACCTTCTTTCACATGGCTTCTCACAATCTGCAAACAGGACTTCTTATGGGTTTCTCTCACCAATGTCTTTCTTCTTGTCACTCTTCCATAAAGGACAGATTTGTGGAGAGACGACTAATAGTTGTCCTGTGGACAGATTCTCCCACCTGAGCTGTGGATCTCTGCAGCTCCTCCAGAGTTACCATGGACCTCTTGGCTGCTTCTCTGATGATTTCTCTCCTTGCCCGGCTGGTCAGTTTAGGAGGACGGCCATGTCTTGGTAGGCTTGCAGTTGTGCCATACTCTTTCCATTTCCGGATGATGGATTTAACAGAGCTTCGTGAGATGTTCAAAGCTTGGGAGATTTTTTTATAACTTAACCCTGCTTTATACTTCTCCACAACTTTATCCCTGACCTATCTGGTGTTTTTCTTGACCTTCATGATGCGGTTTGTTTACTAATGTTCTCTAACAAACCTCCGAGGGCTTCACAGAACAGCTGTATTTAAATTTTGAAGATCATTCGTAATTTTTCTTCCACTTCACACTTAAGTGCCACTTTGTTGGTCCATCACATAAATCCCAATAAAATTGAAATTTTTGGTCGTAAAATAACAAAATGTGGAAAATTTCAAGGGCTGTAAATACTTTCAACATCCACCTACAACTGAAACCGATTCTATAAAAAAGGACAAAAAAAATATATATATTTCTTTTCCAACCTGATCCGTACGTCTTCAGTTTTCCGCAAATCCTCGTCTCGTTGTAGGACTTGAAGGATGAGGTCTCGTTCTGTCTCCGAGAGGAAAGACAAATTCACCACTTCTGTGGTTTGCGTCATGGTGGCTCTGTGGTTTGCTCTCTAGATTGTGACGCTCACCGCAGTCATGTGACAGCCTGCAACAAATGTGATAAAGAAAAAGTAAAATAGTCGAAAAAAAATTAGGAAATTAATCTTGCTTAATTTCAAGTATCCAGAACATAAATTTAAATTGATTCTGGCTGGATGCCTACTTTAGATGTATCGCTACACCCCGCTGGAACCGCTGGTAAATTTCTATTTCTCCCCTCGGAGCACACATAAGGCACATAGGGGTAGATTCAGATAGAAGATACAATGGCATATCTCCGGATACGCCGTCGTATCTCTGAGTCCAGCCGGTCGTATCTATGCGCCTGATTCATAGAATGAGTTACGCATAGATTTCCCTAAAATCTGACCGGCGTAAGTCTTTTACACCCTCGTATCTTAGGCTGCATATTTACACTGGCCGCTAGGTGGCGCTTCCATAGATTTACGCGAGGAATATGCAAATGAGATAGATACACCGATTCAGAAACGTACGTCCGGCCGGCACATTTTTTTACGTCGTTTCCGTTTTTTTCGGCATATAGTTACCCCTGCTATGTGAGGCGTATCCTATGTTAAGTATGGCCGTCGTTCCCGCGTCGAGTTTTGAAAATTTTACGTTGTTTGCGGAAGTCATTCGCTAATAGGGCTGGACGTAATTTACGTTCACGTCGAAAGCAATGACGATTTGCGGCGGAATTTCGAGCATGCGCACTGGGATTTATTCACGAACGGCGCATGCGCCGTTCGTAAAAAACGTCAAATACGCGGGTTTACTGTTAATATACATAAAACACGCCCACATCATCCACATTTGAATAAGGCGGGATTACGCCGACACAGATACGTTACGCCGCCGTAACTAAGGGCGCAAGTTGTTTCTGAATACAGAACTTGCGCCCTATATTACGGCGGCATAACGTATCTGAGATACGTTACGCCGGGCGCACAGATAGACGATTCTATCTGAATCTACCCCATAGTATTTTCTGCATTCTTCCATTTCAGTCAGGGCTGTCTTTTTTAATTCAATAGTTTTTTATTTATTTCAGCAAAGTGAAAAGTCAGGGCTGTCTTAATAGCATCATGGGCCCCTGGGCAATGTAATGCTCTGGGGCCCCTACAATGATGACAGTGCAGGTAAATAGACATTAAGTAGATAGGAGGCAGACTGCCTCCCCTTTGCATCTATCACTCTCAGTGCCATCATGGGGCCCCCAATTTCAGGGCAGTGTGGGCTCAAGGACCAGCTGCTTTTGGGAAAGTGCATGGGCCCCCCATTGCAGCTGGGGCCCCTGGGCAGTGCCCTCTCATTAAGACAGCCCTGATTTCAGTTTAAGGGTTTGTAGACTCGTACCACTTCTGGACAATGTGGGCTCTCTCCCACAGCTCCCTCCTATGAGCTATCTCAAGACCCAACTGGATCCTGGAACTAGGATTTGTAAATGGGCCACCCAAATAAGCCTAGCAGGGACCTCTGTATCTTCAGGCTGGCTTCCTCTCAGTCTTCTGCCCCAGGGGCAGAATCCATGCACAGGGGGTCTCTTCCTGCAGAACTAGACCCATAAACACCTCAGACTACTTATACGCTCTCCCTCCACCTTCTGGGCACACCTCCCCAGGGACTGGCTGGAGTTCCATAAATATTCAGGCTGCCTGTTCTGCTCTCCTCCTACTATGCTTCAATAGCCTCTAGAACAGGGTCCCCTAACGCCCAAGGCCGTGGACTAGTGCTTGAAGCTGGGCCACCAAGCTGCACTGAAGGAGGTGAGTGGTGGCGATCCAAGACCAGAGCATCACCGAATATAATATTGTTGAGACGTGACTCACAATGTAAGGTTTCATATTCCCATCGCACACATTCCTGGTATAAGCTCTCAGAAATGGGGTGCTGTAGCAACAACCAGCTGTATACTGGTTCAAGTCACAAGGTAGATATTTGCCAGCACACCAAGGTTTCAGCACAAAGTGGTGTCGAAAACCGATAGTTTATTGCATGATCACAACACAAGAAAAGTGCAACGTTTCGGAGTCACGCAGGACACCTTCGTCAGGCATGTGATGTCATCACATCCAAATATGAACCACATCCAAATATGAATACAGAGAGAAAGACCCAGGTGAATATGGACTTTGGTAGCCACCAGTAGACCCAAATGAAAAAGAGCACTCAATAGAATACAAATTTTTATTTATTATATAATCCTAGTAAAACCATTATGTAAAAACAAACATAGAAAACAAGTATTCCAAAAGGTAAGATACATAGTATTGTTCCAAATAAATGTGTCCTATATGAACACAAGGGCCCAGATTCTTAAAGGACTTACGACGGCGCAGCGCCATGTACGCCGTCGTAAGTCCTAATCTGGGCCGTCGTATCTATGCGACTGATTCTTAGAATCAGTTACGCATAGATATCCAAGTCTTACGCCGTCGAATCGTAACTGCAAATTTTTTTGCCCGCTAGGTGGCGCTTCCGTCGATTTCCGTGTCGAGTATGCAAATTAGCTAGATACGTGAATTCCCGAACGTACGCGCGGCCGACGCAGTAAAGTTACACCGTTTACGTTAGGCTTTTCCCAGCGTAATGTTGCCCCTGCTATATGGTGGCCTAAGTGCGGCGCAACAATGTTAAGTATGGCCGTCATTCCTGCGTCGAAATTTTAAAAAGTTACGACGTTTGCGTAAGTCGTCCGTGAATGGGGCTGGATGTCATTTACGTTCACGTTGAAACCAATGACGTCCTTGCGACGTCATTTGGAGCAATGCACACTGGGATATTTTAGGGGACGGCGCATGTGCAGCTCGTTCGGCGCGGGGAAGCGCTTCATTTAAATGATACACGCCCCCTACCCGCCGACTTTGAATTCCGCCGCGTGATTTATGCTACGCCGCCGCAACTTTACAGGCAAGTGCTTTGTGAATAAAGCACTTGCCTGAAAAACTTGCGGCAGCGCAACGTAAATTGGATACGTTACGCCGCATAGATACGCCATTCTACGAGAATCTGGCCCAAGCGAACCTGTAGGTATACCCATAGATATGATGGACTCTGTGGTGGGTCTATAGAGAAGGTCCTACATATCAGGGCCCCACAGGAAATCAGGGTACTGAGGGATTGCTACGCGTTTCGCTTTGCCGCTTCCTCAGGAGATCATATTGGTACCAGATTGCAGTTTAAAAAAAAACATGAAAAGCCTGGCCCAAACCCACCGGGGGGAGACGAAAGAACAGTGCATAGGTAGCCCCGATGTGAGAGTGCATCAGGCATGTTTCAGCCAGAAAAGGGAGCTTGCCATTCAGTGAGAGCAAACACCATACAAAGAGTTTGTTCAGAGCAGGGGGTCTCCAAACTGCGGCCCGAGGGCCAGATGTGGCACTTTGCTAGCTTCTATCCAGCCATTGGGGCACTACTCCTTTCACTGATATGAGGCACTATTACTCCCACTGACACCAACAATGTGGCACGGTTTCTTTCACTGCTACCAATGATGGGATACTATTCTTCCTGCTAATATGGGCACTACCCCTCCTATTGACCACCAATCCTGAGGTCATATTTATTCTCACTGATGCCAACATTTTTGCCCCTGCTGGACACAATCCGGCCCTCCTAAAGTCTAAAGGACAATAAACTGGCCCTTTGTTTAAAAAGTTTGGAGGATCAAGTTCAATAAAACAAGACTTGAAGATATGCAAGATGTCTATTTAAAGTGGATGTAAACCCAATTTTTTTTGATGTCAGAATGTAGAGTATAAGATTTCCTATCATCTGTGCCCAGTCTTGCCACACAGAGTTAATCCAGCTCTGAGCAATCCTCTTTTATTGTTCAGTGAAAATGAACAGACTTCCAGATAAAACCCTGTCTAAATAAAAAGTCTGTTCCTCTCTCCTTGCTTTGAGTGACAGGTTATTTACATATCTAGCTTGGACATGTTTATCATATGTTATGTTATGTTCATCATAATATGAGGTGATCCACAGGTCATTGTATATTACCAGGATGTGTTATGGTGGATTTCTTACTTTTTATACTGTGGATCACCTCATATTATGATAAACATAACATAACATATGATAAACATGTCCGAGCTACATATGTAAATAACCTGTCACTCAAAGCAAGGAGAGAGGAACGGACTTTTTATTTAGACAGGGTTTTATCTGGAAGTCTGTTCATTTTCACTGAACAATAAAAGAGGATTGCTCAGAGCTGGATTAACTATGTGTGTGGCAAGACTGGGCACAGAGGATAGGAAATTTTATACTCTACATTGTGACATAAAAAAAAAAAAAAAAAGAAGAAGAAGAAGGAGATCTCCAAAGACCATGGCCCGGATTCACATACATCGGCGCATATTTATGCGGGCGTAGCGTATCCAATATACGCTACGCCGACGCAGCGCACAGAGGCAAGCACTGGATTCACAAAGCACTTGCCTCCAAATCTGTGCTGGGTTTCTTAGTCGTAACTCGTCGTAAGTGGAAGTGGGCGTGAGCCATGCTAATGAGGCGTGACCCCATGTAAATGATGGATTGAGCGTCAAAGATACGAATAACGTACGGCGCCGTCCCGTGGACGCATCCCAGTGCGCATGCTCAGAATCACGTCGAAACAACTGCCTAAGATACGTCGAATCACTGCCTACGACGTGAACGTAACCTACGCCCAGCCATATTCACAAACTACGTAAACAACGTAAAATACGCCGGCTGTGTTCCCTGGTCCATACCTTTGCATGAGTTGCGCCTCCTATATGGGGAATAACTTTATCCTGGACGTAAAACTTACGCAAACCGTGTATATTATGTGCCTGGCGCAGCTACGTTCGTGAATCGCCGTATTTCACTCATTTGCATATTTGAATCGAAAATCAATGGGAGCGCCAGCGTAAATATGCGCCCACGATACGCCGGCGTAGGAAAGTTACGTCGATCGGATGTAGCCTATTTTCAGGCGTATCTTGGTTTCTGATTCGGCGCATTGATACGACGGCGCACATTTGTACTCACGACGGCGTATCTCAAGATACGTCGGCGTAAGTGCTTTGTGAATCCGGGCCCATATGTCCATTTATGTGTAATGCACCCAGCTAATATTAATGTGTTTAGGTGGTCGGTCAAGCGGGGCGGTAAAACCACAGCGCCAATCCTGGCCTTCCGTCTGTGACAAATCTCAGCCTTGTATGTCTCTTCTATGAGGAAATGCAAACATTCCGATCGGTTATTTCTGGAGATCTGCTCAGAGGTGAGGAGTGGATGCCGCCCAGACATTTGTACACTTTCCATCCCCGCCAGCTCTATGGATCAGCCCATTATCTGTGCGCAGACCTGAAGTTGAATTAGAAGGTGTGGAGCGAGCCGGGTGTGGTGACCTCACACACCCAAAAAGAGGATCAACTCTGCTTACCTCCGGCTGGACAAACACTAGATAAAAATAAAATCAGATTCAGGAAAAAAACTTCCAATCTGTGTCCGAAATTACAGATCAATTCCAGGCAGGTGGAAAGAAAAGTAATATACTCTGAAAGACAGTGGCGGCTGGTGCTCAAAATTTTTGGGGGGGCGCAAACGGAAAAAAAAAATTGCAGCCTCACTGTGCCCATCAAATGCAGCCACTGTGCCATCAATTGTCACCACTGTGCCATGCCATCAAACGCAGCCACTGTGCCATCAATTGTCACCACTGTGCCATGCCATCAAACGCAGCCACTGTGCCATCAATTATCACCACTGTGCCCTTTAATTGTCACCCTTTAATTGTCACCACTGTGCCCTTTAATTGTCACCCTTTAATTGTCACCACTGTGCCCTTTAATTGTCACCCTTTAATTGTCACCCTTTAATTGTCACCACTGTGCCCTTTAATTGTCACCCTTTAATTGTCACCCCTGTGCCCTTTAATTGTCACCCCTGTGCCCTTTAATTGTCACCCCTGTGCCCTTTAATTGTCACCCCTGTGCCCTTTAATTGTCACCCTTTAATTGTCACCACTGTGCCCTTTAATTGTCACCCTTTAATTGTCACCACTGTGCCCTTTAATTGTCACCCTTTTAATTGTCACCCTTTAATTGTCACCACTGTGCCCTTTAATTGTCACCCTTTAATTGTCACCACTGTGCCCTTTAATTGTCACCCTTTAATTGTCACCACTGTGCCCTTTAATTGTCACCCTTTAATTGTCACCACTGTGCCCTTTAATTGTCACCCTTTAATTGTCACCACTGTGCCCTTTAATTGTCACCCTTTAATTGTCACCACTGTGCCCATTGTCCCCACTGTGCCCATTGTCCCCACTGTGCCCATTGTCCCCACTGTGCCCATTGTCGATGTCTCTGTGCCCTTTAATTGTCCCCACTGTGCCCATTAATGCCGCTGTGCCAATTGTCCCCATTGTCCCCACTGTGCCCATTAATGCCGCTGTGCCAATTGTCCCCATTGTCACCACTGTGCCCATTGTCACCACTGTGCCCATTGTCACCACTGTGCCCATTGTCACCACTGTGCCCATTGTCACCACTGTGCCTTTAATTGTCCCCACTGTGCCCATTAATGCCACTGTGCCAATTGTCCCCACTGTGCCTATTGTCGCCACTGTGCCCATTGATGTCACTGACTGTGCCCTTCGTCGCCGCTGTGCCCATACCACATTTTATTAAGTCAAATTTCAGTAGCAATTGTTTTGTCCTCATCACCACATTTTCAGGAAGTAGCTGCGCTGTTATGAACACCGTGGAGACACAATACAAAGGATGCATTTACAAGTCTCTTGAAGCCTTGTAAAATAAGCCTATTTTATTTTTCTTCTATTCTATTTTATTCTCTTTGGAAATTGGAAAACGATATCAATTTCAAATAAACAAATTAAAAGAATTTAACAAAACAAATTTATGCTCACATTTTTAAAAATATTTTAGGGGGTATTGTGCATCTAAAACCCACCCCTAAGAAGAAGAAGAAGAAGAAAAAAAAAAGCAACCCCCCGTCACACACACACACACGACCACAAACACATACATATGAAAACAATTGAGCTACACATTACATATCGCCGCACACACTGGAGTGGAGTGAGAGCAATAATCCTTGGCCCGTCATTCATTAGACATGTGCAGAATGAAAAAATTTGTTTATTTCGTTTTGATTCATTATTTACATAAATTTGTTTTGTTAAATTCCTTTAACCACTTAAGACACGGACCATTATGCAGGTAAAAGGACCTGGCCAGTTTTTGCGATTCGGCACTGCGTCGCTTTAACTGACAATTGCGCGGTCGTGCGACGTGGCTCCCAAACAAAATTGGCGCCCTTTTTTCCCCACAAATAGAGCTTTCTTTTGGTGGTATTTGATCACCTCTGCAGTTTTTATTTTTTGCGCTATAAACAAAAATAGAGCAACGGTTTTGAAAAAAAAAGAATAAGATTTTTTACTATAAAAAAAATATCCACAAAAAAGATATACAACATTTTTTTTTCTCAGGTTTAGGCCGATACGTATTCTTCTACATTTTTTTTTTTTAACAAAAATATTGCAATAAGCGTTTAACGATTGTGCAAAATTTATAGCGTTTACAAAATAGGGGGTAGTTTTATGACATTTTTATTAATATTATTTTTTTTTTTTTTACTACTAATGGTGGTGATCAGCGATTTTTTTCCTGACTGACATTATGGCGGACACTTCGGACAATTTTGACACATTTTTGGGACCATTGTCATTTTCACAGCAAAAAATACTATAAAAATGCATTGTTTACTGTGAAAATGACAATTGCAGTTTAGGAGTTAACCACTAGGGGGTGCTGTAGGGGTTAAGTGTGACCTCATATGTGTTTCTAACTGTAGGGGGGCGGGGCTGGACGTGCGACATCACTAATCGCCTTTCCCTATATCAGGAAACAGACAATCATTGCCACTGTGAAGAACGGGGAAGGTGTGTTTACACATACCTCTCCCCGTTCTTCAGCTCCTGTGACCGATCGCAGGACACCGGCGGCGATTGGGTCCGCGGGTCCCGTGGCTGCGGTCACGGAGCTTCGGACCGGGTCGCGGGCACGCAACCCACGGCTGGGCACTTAAAAGGGGGTGTACAGGTACGTGGCTGTGCCCAGCCGTGCCATTCTGCCGACGGAAATGTGCAGGAGGCGGTCCTTAAGTGGTTAATTCATTTTCAGAATTAATTTAATTTATAAATCGATTTCAAATAGTTTTCGAATGAGAATAAAATAGAATAGAAAATAAAGCAATAGAATAGAAGAAAAAATAATTCTATTCTATTCATTTTCCATTCTATTTTATTCTCATTTAAAAACTATTTGAATTAGAAAACGATTTGAAATCGATATAAATGAAATTAATTCCGAAAACAAAATCAAACATTTTTTTATTCTCTTTGGAAATTGGAAAACTATTTAAATTCAAAAAGTTTTTTAATCCAAACTTGAAAACAATTCGAAAACTATTTGAATTCGAATTTCGTCCGCATTTTTTTTTTTCTATTCTATTTCTTTTGATTTATTTTTATTCCGTTTTTTAAAAACACAGATATAATTTACATTACATTAAAGCGTACACAAAAAAAAAAAAAAAAAAAAAAAATCACATTTAAGGCTCCATTCACATCTCCGCGACAAGCAACGCCGCGTACGCCGCGGATAATGTATCTTTTTTTTTTTTTCCAAATTCTTCCCATTGCTGTCAATGGGCGAACGCCAATGTCACCTGAAAAAAAGGGTCCGGGACTTTTTTTCAGGCGACAGGCGTACGGCGTCTACGAGATGTGAACCATCTCCATAGACAGCAATGGGAATTTCCCCCTCTAGCGGCAGAAGCGTCCGGCGTTTTGTCGCCTAGATGTGAATGGAGACTAAAATACAAACAGCATTTCATAAACATAAATAACAAAAATAACAACAATGACAACATTAAACAACATGGGTCTATCCTACACCTCCTGGTCTTTCATCTATTTTTCCTTTTCTTTTCCCTTTCCCCTCCCTTTTTCTATTCTATTTCTAATTCGGAGATTCAGACACTGTGGGCCAGATTCAGATAGAGATACGCCGTCGTATCTCTGAATCCGGCCTGTCGTATCCATGCGCCTGATTCATAGAATCAGGTTACGCATAGATCTCCCTAAGATCCGACAGGTGTAAGTGACTTACACCGTCGGATCTTAGGCTGCAATTCCAGGCCGGCCGCTAGGTGGCGTTTCGTTTTTTCTACGCAACGAATATGCAAATGAGGATTTCCGCCGATTCAGAAACGAACGACCGGCGCATTTTTTTTACGGCGTTTGCGTTCGGCTTTTTCCGGCGTATAGTTACCCCTGCTATATGCGGCGTATCCTATGTTAAGTATGGCCGTCGTTCCCGGGTTGAATTTTGAATTTTTTGCGCAAGTCGTTCGCGAATACGGATGGACGTAATTTACATTCACGTCGAAACCAATGATGTCCTAGCGACGTCATTTGGAGCAACGCACGCTGAGAAATTTAGCGGACGGCGCATGCGCCGTTCGTTTGGCGCGGGGACGCGCCTGATTTAAATGTTACACACCCCCTAGCCGCGGAATTTGAATTCCGCCGGGGGATTTACGATCCGCCGGCGCAACTTTAGAGGCAAGTGCGCCGGCGGATCGTAAATCAGATAGGTTACGCGGATCTAAAGATCCGCTAACCTATCTGAATCTAGCCCATAATTTCTGAAAACCGAAAATTCGTCCAAATTTTAGTACAGAATAAAAAGGTACCGCACATGTGTATCATTCATAGTCAACTCTAACCCGATGACCTGTAAGGGCATTACCTACTCGACTTCCAGAAGATTTACCCCCCTTCACGACCAGGGGGATACGGCTCTGCGTTACTTTAACTGACAATTGCACAGTTATGCAATGTATGTAACTTTTTTCCCCCCACAAATAGAATTACAGTCAAAACAAAGTTTACCAAATGCTCCGAATAACAAAATGAAATTTGTCCGTATTTTGGAAATTCAGAGTGAAGTTCAAATTGAATTTTATATCAAACTCCAGTTGAATTCTAATGTTTAACCAAACGCTTATAAAACGCAAACGCTGTAAAACGCAGCAAAATTTGCAGCAAAAACGGGCACAGGAGCTGAAGAACGGGGAGAGGCGAGTGTAAAACACACCTTCCCCATTCTTCTGTGTTGCAGTGACACTGATCGTCTGTTCCCTGATATACGGAACGACGATCAGCGACGTCACGCCTACAGCCACGCCCCCCTACAGTAAGAATCACTTCCTTAGTGTGCACACCCTCTTATAACTGAGGGATGTAGCCGTGTTCAGAATTAGGCAATCACTTTCAAACTCATGTTAACCGCTTCAGCCCCGGGCCATTTTGCTGGCCAAAGAGCAGGCCACTTTTTACGATTATGTTTTGGAATGGCCCAGCCAGAGCCCAGACCTGAATCCAATTGAAAATCTGTGGGGTGATCTGAAGAGGGCTGTGCACAGGAGAATCTGACAGATTTGGAGTGTTTCTGCAAAGAATAGCAGGCAAATATTGCCATTCTGATAGACGCGTACCCAGAAAGACTAAGTGCTGTAGTAAAATCAAAAGGTGCTTCAAAGTATTAGTGTAAGGGTGTGCACACTTATGCAAATGCAACCGTGTTTAGTTGTACCGTTTATAGGTCAATTAACCACTTGCCGACCGCGTCCTGTACATATACGTCGGCAGAATGGCATGGCTGCACAAAGCAATATATGTGTGTGTGTTTATATATATATATATATATATATACATATATATACATACATATACATACACACGTCACTTTAAATTTCGTGCCTTGCGGGCGCGTGCCCCTGCCGCGCGCTCCGTGCCCGCGGACTCGATGTCCGCCGGTGTCCCGTGATCGTGTCACAGAGCGGCAGAACGGGGGGATTCCTATGTGTACAAGGCATCTCCCAGTTCTGCCTTGTGACAGGACACCGATTGTCTGCTCCCCGTCATCAGTAGCAGTGATCAGTGTCATGTCACATGTAGCCCAGCCCCCACACAGTTAGAATCACTCCCTAGGACACACTTAACCCCTTCCTCGCCCCCTAGTGGTTAACCCTTCCCCTGCCAGTGTAATTTACACAGTAATCAGGGCATTTTTATAGCACAGATCGCTGTATAAATGACAAAGGTCCCAAAATAGTGTCAAAAGTGTCCGATGTGTCCGCCATAATGTCGCAGTCATGAAAATAATAATAATAAAAAAAAAAAAAACACCACGCATATTGCCGCTATTACTAGTAACAAAAAATAAATAAAAATGCCATGTAGGCGCTATAACTTGGACGCGAATCAATTAATAAACGCTTATTGTGATTTTTATTTACCAAAAATATGTAGAAAAATAAGTAATCGGGCTAAACTGAGGGGAAAAAAAAAAGTTTTTTATATATATTTTTTGGAGATATTTATTATAGCAAAAAGTAAAAAAAAAATATTGCTTTTTTTTTTCAAAATTGCTCTATTTTTGTTTATAGCGCAAAAAAAAATTAAAACCGCAGAGGTGATCAAATACCACCAAAAGAAAGTTTGATTTGTGAAAAAAAAAAAAGAACGTCAATTTTGTTTGGGAGTCACGTCGCACGACCGCGCAATTGTCAATTAAATCGACGCAGTGCCGAATCGCAAAAAGTGGCCTGGTCATTTGGCAGCCAAATCCTCCGGGGGGTGAAGTGGTTAAAGGTGGAAAAAATTCTAAAAAGATTTATCCATGTCTTGTTTTGTTTTTTTACATCACAGAAACCTGATATTTTAACAGGGGTGTGTAGACTTTTTTTTATATCCACTGTATGTCTCCATCAGAGGGCCAGGCATTGTGTGGCAAGTCTTTCTCATTATAGGATCCTGCTCATGAGGACAAACATGAGTGACACAGTTCTTCCATCAACACGAAGGTGATTAACCGGACTCCACCTAACCGGAGAGACTTGCCAAGGGAGGAACCTCCACACCACCCGGAGACAGGAATTTCAGAAATCAGCCGTCACATAACAGTCATACAAACACACTGAACACACAATAATAAAAGAGATTCAAGAAGAGCATTAAGAAACGGAGAATGTTCACTTGTTATGAGCTGCAAATATAGTAAAGTCTATCGTCCAAAACAAAACCAACGATTAACCACTTGCCGACCGGCTCACGCCCATATACGTCGGCAGTTGGACATATTAATGTACCCGTACGTCGCCTTTAGGCTGCATTCACACCTAAGCGACAGCCGCGTTCGCGTGTAGCGGCAGATTTGCCGCGATTACAAATGTTTCAATTTTTTTTTTTTTTCCTAAAGTATTCCCATTGCTGTCTATGGGAAAACGCGCCTGTCGTGTGAAAAAAAGGGTCGTGTGAACCATCTCCATAGACGGCAATGGGAATTCTCCCCTCTAGCGACAGAAGCGTCCCGCGTCGGGTGTTTTGTCGCTTAGGTGTGAGGCTGCATTAAGACGTGGCGTTGTGGGCGCGAGCTCCATGAGCATGACCGCGGGTCCCGTGGACTCGATGTCCGCCGGGAGTCCCGCGATCGTCTCCCGGAGAGGAAGAACGGGGAAATGCTGATGTAAACAAGGCATTTCCCCGTTCTGCCTAGTGACAGGACACTGGATCACAGCTCCCTGTGATCGGGAGCAGTGATCAGTGTCGTGTCACACGTAGCCAATCCCCCCACAGTTAGAACACATCCCTAGGACACACTTAACCCCTTCAGCGTCCCCTACCGGTTAACCCCCTTCACTGCCAGTGTAATTTTTACAGCAATACGTGCATTTTTATAGCACTGATCGCTGTATAAATGACAATAGTCCCAAAATGGCGTCAAAAGTGTCTGATGTGTCCGCCATAATGTTGCAGTCACAATAAAAAAACAAAAACAAAAAAAAAAAAACACTTATTGCTGCCATTACTAGTTAAAAAATGATTAATAAAAATGCCATAAAAAAACGATCCCCTATTTCGTAGCCGCTATAACTTTTTTCGCAAACCAATCAATAAACGCTTATTGCAATTTTTTTTACCAAAAATATGTAGAAGAATACGTATCAGGCTAAACCGAGGATTTTTTTTTTATATATAATTATTTTTTGGGGATATTTATTAAGGTACTTTTACACCAAGGCACTTGGTGCACTGGCGGTAAAGCGCCGCTGGTTTTGCGTGTTGCATTTTTGTTGTAAACCTGGCCTCAGTTTATCTTTCCCCTTCAGGTCACTTTTTGTTTCTTTCATTTGCAGTCCATTGGCCTAGGGACCAGGAATGAGAATAAACCAGCTAAACAACCGATCACAATTTCACCGGACGAGTTAAGCAAGGGCGATCACCTGACTCCCAGCAATGATGATAATCAACTACACAACAATATGCGTCAGTAAATTTAGGTTTATGTAATGTACGTCCTACCCAACAACAATTTACATCAGAACTAGAACCGTATTATTTATTATTTTTTATTGCACACGGCCGTACATTGGGGTGTACCCGTGTAGGTGGGGCACCCTGGAGATTAAGCAGCATAGTTTTGCCCATAGACATGCAGTACAAAATACTCTGTACAAGTTCACAGATGCATGGTATATTTTAAAAAACATAATTTAGCGATTAAAAAATACACCCGTACAAATAGATGGGTAAACACAAGTGTCAATATTTACATGTATATAGCTACGTACGCCATATACTGTAATGCATGTCTATTGGAAAAAATCTGCAGTACCTGTGGCTCCTGGGTGCCACACACATTTTTGATTTGTAGGACCAATTTTTCTAACATATGGCCGTGTACAAGAGCCCTTAACCGCTTGCAGAACGCCCACTGTAGATGTACTGCGGCAGGGAGGCCGCTCTGCGCCAGACCGTGTACCTAGCAAAAGATCTGAAATTTCTGGGTCTGGTGCACGCGTGTGGCGACCCACTCCCGCTGTGATTATACAGAGCGTGAGCCCAGCGGCGGGTACCGTGATTTCGGTGTCCGCCACCCATCCCCCCCCCCCGATTACACAAGACACAGGCAGAAAGCTGATCTGCCCATGTAAACAAGGCAGACCGTCGTTCTGTCAGAGGGGAATGTACTGAACTTGTGTTTCTGCAAAGCAGAATTACAGATCTTTGCCTTCCCCTAGTCAAAGCACCTCCCCCACAAAAACGCATAGATGTGAACCTAGCCCAAGGACTGTGCCATTCATGGGCATCCGCAGAACTTCATTTTCATTTTAGGGTAAGGTGACCAGATTTTTAAAATGAAATCTGGGGAATTTTTTTTTCCGTACTAGTAATGGTGGCAATCAGCGACTCTCTGCCCGTTGCGGCCCGCCTCACAGCCTGTCAAGTCTCACTCTCCAGGCCCCCGGCTACTACTGGGTGGGGAGTGGAGGAAGATCCCTCCGCCAGGGAAGGCAAGGACATAAACAGGCCGAAACGGAAGAAATATTCTCTCCGCTCCGACCAGCACATGATCATCAGAAAGGGGCACAGATAATGGAAAAAAATACACCCCCACCCCCCCCAAGCTAGTAGGAGCGGCGGACAGTCTGCAATTTTAGGGTCACCCATGCGCCACCCCTTTTCGACAATGTCATCATCACATTTTCATGGTCAGAGACTATAGGCATAGTACAGACCCTAGGATAAGTAATGGATAATCACCGACAGGCCCTCTTACCAGACCCAGCAAAACTACAGCAGTGATCCCTCTGGGTTCCCCCGGGGGCGACTCTGGTCAGTAGTGTAGCATGTCTGTACCCTGGCAGTGGCTCAGTCTCTCTCTCTGGTGGTGCTGGGCAGTGTGGCTCTCTATCTGGTAGAGCTGGGCAGCCTGGCTCTCTCTCTGGTGGAGATGGGAAGCACACGCCATCTCTTCTCCCTGAGTGGAGCAAGGGGGGGCGAGCGGGGGAAACCTTTGACAGCCCGCAGCTCTCCTTTCTCCTGACACAGCACCGTCAGGTTCTCTGCTGGACTGAGCAGGGAAAAGAGCCCGCAGTCACATGGGGTGATGGGGGGGGCTTGGCAGCACCTTGATGGTGTCACCCCGCTGGCTGCCCACACCCCCATAGCGACACCACTGTGCTGAATGTGCTAATCCGATCCCTGATTCAGGGGGGGGGACACTTGACCCCCCCTTGCCCCTACCTGCAGGCACCCATGGTCACATTAAAAAAGTGCATTAACACACTTGCATCTAGCACCTGTGAAACGTGATTCAAATGCATTTTTGATGCGTTTTCTATTTCAATGGGGAGCTGCGTTTTTGGTGCGCTTTAGAAAAGTGCAGCATGCAGGACTTTTCAAAATGCAGCAGTGTGGTGTAAAGAGTCCCATAGGAGTTAAAGGGGAATTATTTTTATTGTGCTTTTCTTGCATTTTTTTGCCAAAACCGCTGTGCATTATTTTGAAAAGCATTTGATGCGTTTTTTATTCATTTCTATGGGGTGCCGTATTTTTGGTGTGCTTTTAAAAAACATACCAACGAGACAGCATGCATGACTTAAAAAACAAGGCAGGACTGTAGTGTAAAGAGTCCCATAGAGTTTAAAAGGGGAATATTTTAATTGCATTAAAAAAAAAAGCAATATTTTTTACTGTTTGCGATAATAAATATCCCCAATTTTTTTTTCCAGTTTAAACCGATATGTATTCTTCTACATATTTTTTTTTCTACCAAAAATCGCAATACGCGTATATGGATTGGTTTGCGCAAAAGTTAAAGCATTTACAAAATAGGGGATAGTATTTTTGGCATTTTTATTAAGAATTTTTTATTGATTTTTTACTAGTCATGGCGACGATCAGCGGTTTTTATTGTGACTGACATTATGGCGACACATCGGACACTTTTCACGTCCCATAGGATTTAAAGGGGAAGATTTTTCTCGCGTTTTTTTAAAAAGGTAAAACTGCATCAGTGTAAAATGGCCCTTAGAGAAGGCCTTACATTTTTCTATTTGAATAAAAAGGAGTTCTTTAACACCACCCCCTCCCCCTATAATGCAATAGAATGGCTCCGCATAAAATGCATGAAAATCACATGCGTCAAAAACATACTGCATAAAAAAAAAAGCGAATGAGCCCCTAGGTTTTGGCATTTATGAATTACATGTGAAGCACGCTGGTGAATAGAATGTCCTGGGCTCCGGGACATCACCTTGTTTATTCTCCTTTTTTGTGCTCAGCCCGGCCCGTCCTGTTCAGGAACATTCCACACCTGTTTACTAATCCGACTGCGGCTAGTGTAAAGGGATCCGACATTCAGTACAGGACTAAAGTCACACAGACAGCTCTGCTTTCCAGAGATAATGAGCCAAAACTTCATAAAAAACAAAAACAACAAAAAAAACTAAAAACCTGGCCCAATGAGCAGCGACCTTTTTTGAGCCCATTCACACAGGGGCAACAGGACTTCCAGCACGACTTTGGGAGGCAACTTGGACAGACTTGAGTATGAATCATCAGGCAACTTACAAGGCAACTTCAAGTCGCCTCCAGGACAGGAGGCTTTCCAGAGGCCAATCAAACAAAAATCGGCTCTGTGGGAGGGAGGGGGAGGGAGGGGTTTGCCTGCGAAATGTATGTTATCTTCCTGTATTGTTGCTTCAGTTAAGACAGTGATCCCGACTTCTGAGGCGACTTCCATTGAAATCAATGGGTAGAGGTACAGGATGGGTACAGGTTGCCTAGAAGTCGGATTGAAGTAGTACAGGAACCTTTTCTGAAGTCGGAGCGACTGCAGTAGTGTGTATGAAGACGGCTCCCATTCACTTCCATTCATTTTCTCGACCGCGCGACTTGGAGCGACTTGAAGTCGGATCCCAGGTCGCCCCAGTGTGAATCGGCTAAGGACCGGCCGGGCTTCTTTTTGAGACTTGGGCCTAGATTCACGTACGGCCGCTCTAAGTTGCGCGGGCGTGGCGTATCGTATTTATGCTACGCCGCCGCAACTTAGAGAGGCAAGTGCTGTATTCACAAAGCACTTGCGTCCTAAGTTACGGCGGCGTAGCGCAAATGGACCGGCGTAAGCGCGCGTAATTCAAAGTAGGCTGGTAGGGGGCGTGTTGTATTTAAATGAGGCTTGACCCCATGTAGATGCATGGCCGAACGAACGGCGCATGCGCGCGCATGCTCAGTATCACGTCGTATTTACGCCCCAAGATACGTCGGCTCAATGCCTGTGACGTGAACGTAACTTACTCACAGCCCTATTCGCGTACGACTTACGAAAACGACATAAAAAGATACGCTTGTTCCGACGGTCCATACTTTGCATGGGCTGCTCCACCTAGAGACCTGCTTTATCTTTACGCCGGCGTATATGTCTTATGTAAACAGCATAACTAATTGCGACGGGCGTACGTACGTTCATGAATCGGCGTATCTTGCCATTTACATATTCGACGCGGAAATCAAGGAAGCGCCACCTAGCGGCCAGCGGAATTAATGCAACCCGAGATACGACGGCGTAGGAGACTTGCGCCGCTCGTATCTTGGCCAAATCTATGTGCAACTGATTCTATGAATCAGGCGCATAGATACGACAGCGGCCATTCGGACTTACGACGGCGTATCTGGAGATATGCCGTCGTAAGTCTTTGTGAATCTGGGCCTTGGTGTTTACAAGTTAAAATCTTTATTTTTCGCTTGAAAATTACTTTCTTCCTCCAAACACAACGTGTCAAGTTCATGCCAAAGCGCTTAATTTTGGCCTCATCTGACCACAACACTTTCCCCAATATTTCTCTGAATCTTTTAGATGTTCATTGGCCTGATTATACACGTGTCTTGAGGAGGTCACTCGACGTGTTTGGAGGAAGAAAAGATGCAGACTTTGACCCCAAGAACATCATCCATACAGTCAAGCACGAAAGGTGGGAACATGATGCTTTGGAGCGGTTTCTCTGCTAAAAGGTACAGGCCGACTTTGCCGCATCGAGGGGCCAAGGACGGGTCCATGTATTGTAATATCTTGGATGAGAACCTTCTTCCCTCAGCCAGAACACTGAAGATGGGTCATGGATGGGTCTTCCAGCATGACAATGACCTAAAACATACCGCCAAGGCAACAAAGGAGTGGCTCAAGAGGCACATTAAGGTCATGGAGTGGCCTAACCAGTCTCCAGACCTTAATCCTATAGAAAATTAATGGGGGGAGCTGAAACTTCGAGTTGCCAAGAAGCTTTAAGGATTTAGAGAAGATCTGTAAAGAAGAGTGGACGAAAATTCCTCCTGAGTGCAAACCTGATCACCAAATACAAGAAACGTCTCACCTCTGTGCTTGCCAACAAGGGCATCTCCACCAAGTCACGTTTTGCTTGGGGATCAAATACCTTTTTTTACTCACTGAACTATCGGAAGTCAGGTGTCTGAATTACAGCGGCGGGGGTGTATTTTTGAAGCACCCAATTAGAGCCATAGGCTGCAATTAAGCTTAAAAAAAAAGGTGAACTCGGAGTCCAAAGCATTGGGCTCGGAGTCTACCCAGGTGTATTAGAAAAACAAATGAATATTCGCTTTTCTAACACTGAACCGCCTCTCCGCCAATCAGGAAGTGCGGGTCTGTTGCCCGTCACCTGATTGGCTGAAAGGACATGCGCTGCTATTGGACACCTATCAGGAGGAGGGGAGGAGACACATGGAGGACCCACAGCTCACAGCCGTCACCAACTGCCTGACCCACCACCAAGATAGGGTAAATGCCGGTCAGACGGCAAGTGGGCAGGGGGGGGGGGGGGTCACAGTGGCAACTTTTGATGGGCGCAGTGGCTGCAATTGATGGGGCACAGCGAGGCAGCAATTGATGGGGCACAGCGAGGCAGCAATTGATGGGGCACAGCGAGGCAGCAATTGATGGGGCACAGCGAGGCAGCAATCGATGGGGCACAGCGAGGCAGCAATTGATGTTTTTTTATAGATTTTTCAGTTTGTTTGCGCCGCCCCAAAAATTCTGAGCACCAGCCGCCACTATCTTCTAGATCTAAAAAAGCATTTAACCCTTTGCAGTGCAGGGAGGTTATTAGTTTCCCTGGAGATCGGGTTTAATTACAATATTGTTTCTCATCATGGGATTCTAGAGACAAATAGTTCCCCAGAACGATAATGATAAAGTCTCAGCTGGCTGATAATATCTTTCTATGGTGTGCCTGGGTCTTTCATGTTCCGGTCGGCACACAGGTCACCGTAGACAGAAATCCTTTCCCCCGCCAGGAAGATGTTTTGCAGCGCCTTTGGCAAATGCATTTTCTTTTGAAAAGACCCGTTACCATGGAGACCTGAATATTGCAGAATAGCATTTTAATTGGATTTTTTTCCCTTAAAGGGGAAGTTCATCTGAGGCTGTGTGCACACTGGATCATTTGTTTGTGTCCATAATTCACAGCAGCGCACGCGTTGCGTCCAGGCAATACAGCAACGCAGATTCTCATTGAACATGTTGGACGCCCACCGACACATATGTTTCCATTGTGAGCTTTGCATAGACTTCCAAGCGCCACTAAAAGCTGAGGAAGAATCTCTATCCACACAAACAAGGGGGTGCAGGTGTACCGATTTACTCTTTCAGAAAGTAGTGTGCACATGAATAAAGAAGCTCTCCCGACCAGCTCACGTGACAGAGGCATAGAGCAGCCTCAGCCTACATGTCTCCGCCAAAACCACATCCCCTTATATATTTTTCCCCACCTTCCGGAGGCTTAGTCTTAGGTCCATATGACTAAGCCTATGGAGCGAAATGGGTTAGAGGGCGTGGTTTTTGGTAGAAACATGTAGATCAAGGCCGCTCCATACCCGTGTTTCGTAGGCTGGTCAGGAGAGCAGCGTTCTTCTTTATTTACATACGTTCACATTGCCAATTGCAAATTGAATTTTCCCAGCAGGACTTGGCACCTGCCCACACTGCCAAATGTACCAATACCTGGTTTAATGACCAGGGTATCACTGTGCTTGATTGGCCAGCAAACTCGCCTGACCTAAACCCCATAGAGAATCTGTGGGGTATTGTCAAGAGGAAGATGAGAGACGCCAAACCCAACAATGCAGACAAGCTGAAGGCCGCTATCAAAGTAACCCGGGTTATGGTTCAGAAAAGGAAGGGGCAAGTAAATTACATATTCACTGGCCCTTTCCCTCCTCTCCATCCAGAAACATCTGTGTGTACCTGCAGCAGCATCCGGCAGGAGAGGAGGGAAGTCAGAAGGCCTACAAGGGAGGGGGGGATACGTGGGTGGGCCCAAGCAGTGAGGGAAATCTGTGCTACACGGAATGATTAGGATGTACCCAAGCACATCCTGTGCGCACACCAGTGGCAGCTGGTGTTTTTGGGAGGGTTGGCAAACAACCATCCACCCCCCAGGGTCGGCGGCACCCCTTGTCAACTCTAGGTAGGTCAGCGGTCAGGTCATCAAGCCGACACTTACCCCATCTAGGTTGCAGGGTGGCAGCAAGCAGGTTACGGGCTCCTACAAACGGCAGGCAGTAAGCAGGTTTTCAGGTTGTGGGCTCCTACGAGCGGTGGGCAGTGGCTCCTGTGTCCTCTCCTCCTCTTCTGCATCATGGTGGCTTCCGCTGTGCGTCTCCTCCCTCCTCCTAGGCATTCAAAAGGATCACCTGTCCTTTCAGCCAATTGGGTGACAGTCTCAAGACCCGCTTCCTGATTGGCCAGGTGGAGGATCAGTGTGAGAATAGCAAATAATCATTTACTATTGTCACACAACTGGGTGAGCATGAAGCGCAGGGCTCTGTGCCCCGAGCCCACTCTTTTTTTAAACCTATTATAGCCTCTAGCGCTAATCACGATCTTCAACCCCCCCCCCCCCATTGGAATCCATGGTCCGGCGACCTGCATGTAGATCAGGGGGCTGGACACATGGATGGGGGGGGGGCGGCGCCCATGCACCCCTAATGGATGGGCCATCGCTGGCGCACACCTAAGTCCCACAATGGTATTATGTTCAGTCTACGTGTTTCAGTTGTTGCTGCTTCTTCAGGGGTGCATATGTGCTTTCATATGGACTCAACTTAAAGGGACACTAAAGATTCCCGTTAAAAAAAATTATATATATGTGTTATACTTGCCTCCACTGTGCAGCTCGTTTTGCACACAGTGGCCCCAAACATGGTCTTTTGGGGTCCCTCTACGGCTGCCTCGCTTCCTCCCCGCATCAGCTAACCCCCTTCATGGGAAGCTCTCTCTCAAGGGGGTTAGCTTGCGGGTGCGCCCCGTGATACAGACGGTGGCCATAACCGCCAACTGTATCACACAGCCACGCCCCTCGGCACGCCGCGTCATTGCATGTGATTGACAGCAGCGTGAGCCAATGGCTGCACTGCTATCAATCCAGCGAATCGACGGCCAGACTGAGGAGAAGACGACGCGGGGGGGACGCACACAGCAGATTCAGGGCTCAGGTAAGTAAAAACGGGGGGCTGGAGGGGCCGTCATTGCCAGGTTTTTTTTCATCTTCATGCATAGGATGCATGAAGGTGAAAAAACAAAACAAACTAACCTTTACAACCCCTTTAAGACCCATCTATAACAAATAAATAATAAAAATACAAAAATATCAAAACACAGAAGAAAAAAAAATTCACTATATACTTGTATAAGTCAACAGTCCACCACATAATGGCAAGAAGGAGAGGGACTAAAGTGAGAGGAAGAAGGAAAAAAATAAATAAAAAAGGGAGAAGAAAACAACCATGCGCTTACCTACAAGCCAGCCCCACCCTAAACACCCAGGACGTGGCACTGGTCACTAGGAAGCCAGGGACTTAAAGGGGATGTCTAATTAGGGCTGTGCTCAAATAGGAACATTTGATTGTAGCCATCATGATTCACAGGTGCACACGTTATGTCTAGCCCATATAGCAATGAAGATCCTCGTCAATCACAATAAATGATGCCAACCAACAAGTCTTCTCCCATTGCTACTCCTTGCCGAATGACAGATTCCTGGCAGACTGTTGGTTTGTAGACAAAGGGGCAGGGACAGTGGCCATCATTGGCGTCAATGGGAGGAATGGTGTCCCATCATTGGCGTCAATGGGAGGAATGGTGTCCCATCATTGGCGTCAATGGGGGGAATGGTGTCCCATCATTGGCGTCAATGGGAGGAATAGTGTCCCATCATTGGCGTCAATGGGAGGAATAGTGTCCCATCATTGGCGTCAATGGGAGGAATAGTGTCCCATCATTGGCGTCAATGGGAGGAATAGTGTCCCATCATTGGCGTCAATGGGAGGAATAGTGTCCCATCATTGGCGTCAATGGGAGGAATGGTGTCCCATCATTGGCGTCAATGGGAGGAATGGTGTCCCATCATTGGCGTCAATGGGAGGAATGGTGTCCCATCATTGGCGTCAATGGGAGGAATGGTGTCCCATCATTGGCGTCAATGGGAGGAATGGTGTCCCATCATTTGTGTCAATAGAAGGAATAGTGTCCCGATCAGTGGCGGCTGGGGCTCAAAATTTTTGGGGGGGCGCAAACGAAAAAAAAAAAAAATTGCAGCCTCACTGTGCCCATCACATGCAGCCACTGTGCCATCAAACGCAGCCACTGTGCCATGCCACCAAATGCAGCCACTGTGCCATCAATTGTCACCACTGTGCCATGCCATCAAACAGCAACTGTGCCATCAATTGTCACCACTGTGCCATGCCATTAAACGCAGCCACTGTGCCATCAATTGTCACCACTGTGCCATGCCATCAAACGCAACCACTGTGCCATCAATTGTCACCACTGTGCCATGCCATCAAACGCAGCCACTGTGCCATCAATTGTCACCACTGTGCCATGCAACACAGCAACTGTGCCATCAATTGTCACCACTGTGCCATGCCATCAAATGCAGCCACTGTGCCATCAATTGTCACCACTGTGCCATGCCATCAAACGCAGCCACTGTGCCCCTCAACTGTTGCCACTGTGCCAATTGTCATCACTGTGCCCCATGATGCCACTGTGCCCATTGTCACCACTGTGCCCCATGATGCCACTGTGCCCATTGTCACCACTGTGCCCCATGATGCCACTGTGCCCATTGTCACCACTGTGCCCTTTGTCACCACTGTGCCCCATGATGCCACTGTGCCAATTGTCACCTCTGTGCCCTTTGTCACCACTGTGCCCCATGATGTCACTGTGCCCCTTTCCCTGTAAAAAGCACTTACCTGAGGATTCCATGTGCTCCCTCGATGTCTTCTGCCGCTGTGGTGAAGCTTCAGCCAATCAGGTTCCTGATAACCAGAATCCGGGAACCTGATTGGCTGAAATGGCCGTTTGTCTTATACAATGAGCGCAGATTGCCTGCGCTCAGAGTATAGACAGCTGAGACCCGGAGAAAAGCCTATCGGAGCCGCTGGCTTTGATAGGCAGTTCCCCTCAGCCAACCAGCTGCCGCTATTCGGGTAACCGGCGTCCCGCATCCGGTTATCTGAATAGACCAGGCAGCGCTGGCAACCAACAATAACATACATTTGTGCATTTATGCACGAATGTGTGTTATTTGCGAGAGGGGGTGGCGCTGCAGCGCCCTCTATAGATGGCCGCCAGAACTGCGGCTAAAATGTCAAAATGACGTTTTTTTTTTTTTTTGTGACTGTGGGAGGGGGGGGCGGCGCCCGTACGTCCCTATGGACGGGCCGCCACTGGTCCCGATGCTGTTAGTGGGGGGGTGCCTTCTATCCATGGCAGGAATAGTGCCTCAAGGACTGGATAAAGACAAGAAAAGGGCCACATCTAGCCACGGGGCCATAGCAATATTTAGTAGGGGTTCCCCGAGACTGGAAAGTTATTTCAAGGGTTCCTCTGTGTTGAAAGTGTTTAAAAAGCCTGCTGTACAGAGTGTGTAGGGGTAAGCAAGGTGTCAGCATGACAACATTTGATCTTAAATCCCCACAATGGGGAGCAAACAAAACCTAGTAGAGCTCCTTATGCTTTTTTACTCTGCAAGGAAGCAAGAAAGAAATCTCTTGACACCAGTTGACCTTTCATTCAGGCTGAGAATTGTAAGGTAAAACGAATCCTAAACCTGTTACGTAGGTACACGACATTAGACAAACGGGAACCCGGTCTCTGCCAGCACCTCTGGCACCACACGATGTTACAGTTGGAAATAAAGGGAGACAGTACTGCCCAGTTGACTGAATCAATATGTGCCAAACAAACATTACTCATGCTCGAAACACAAACTTTCCTGCCAAGATACTTCCTGTATTGCATTGTTTCCTGGGAACCGATCGTGAAAACACCGGCATTGTTTTGGGCAGTCGTGTTGGGATTGGTGAAACGTTACACCAATTCATTTTAAGTGCTTTGTAGATAGGAATTATTTGGCCCCTAGGGATTGATTTTTTCCTATGCAAATTTACAGGAATGTTTGCACTTCATCAATAATTTAATCCAACAGACACTGTGCTATTTAAAGAGTTGCCTCGGGTAGGACCCAGGTTCTGATGGAAGGGGTCATTGGAACCTAATAGAATTGTATGGAACATTCATACATCTATAGGTGAACACAATGCAGTGTAGTCTTCTCGACTTCCATCCTTGGTAGAAAAGAAAAAAACAAAACAAAAAAAAAAACACACATACAAAAAAAGAAGTGTATGCATGTTTTGTTTTTTCCCCCCCTTTAACTTTTTTTTTGTTATAGTATATATATATATATATATATATATATATTTTACACACACACACACACACACACACACACACCTCCCCCCGTACAAAAAAATGTATGTATTTAAAAAAAAAAAAAAAAAAGGAGAAAAATAAAAGAAAGGAAAAAATAAAGAAAAAACAAAAAAAAACATACATACATTTTTTTTGTACGGGGTGTATTTATAAATAAAAAAAAAAAAAAAATAAAAGAAGAAAAAAAATAAGAAAAGAAAAAAAAAAAATACACCCCTTACAAAAAAAGTGTATGTATTTATTTTTAATTTTTTTTATAAAAAGGAAGAAGAAAATTGTATGGCAATTCACCCAGTGAAAGTGCAGGAAAGCAGAGTTATTTTTTTAAAGTCAGCAGCTGCAAATACTACAGCTGCTGACTTATAAATATATGGACACTTACCTGTCCAGGGCGCCTGCGATGTCCTCACCCTAAGCCAAGCTGTCCCTCGGCTCTCGGGTGCTGCCGCTGCCATCTTCGGTAAGGGAATCAGTAGATGAAGCCTTGCGGCTTCACAGCCTGGTTACCTACTGCGCGTGGCATCCTCACTGGTCCCTGCTGTCTTCTGGGACCTGTGTGTCTCCCAGAAGACAGTGCAGGGAGGGACCGGACATGGCGTAGATAGCCACTGCTACTGCGGCTATCTATGCCCGGAAGTGGGTGCAAATACCTGGATAGATATAGATATCTATCTATCTATCTATCCCCTTTTTTTCCTGACCTCTGTATACCGTTTGTGAAATCTCTTATAATTTCCTGTCCCATTGCCAAAACAGGAAGTGAGAGGAGATCCCTAGAAAGTGAGGGAATCTCTGGTTTGCACCAGAATTGCCGTCTCTATTGGAAGATGTCCTCTCTATTACTGTTATGGGGAAAACTCAAAAGTTGGGCTTTACCTTCACTTTTACTCCCGTTGAAAACACTAAACAAGACAAAATAGAGATGGGGATCGCACAGACCGAGATAAAAATTTAATACGGGTTCTAACAACTCATGGGGTCCCTGGGCAATAGGAGATTATGGGGCTCCCAGGCAATAGATTATGGGGCCACACAGTATACACACACACACACAAATACAGTATACATACACACAAAGTATACACATACAAATTATTTCAGGGTTCTAATCTCTCACACTCTATCCAAAACCTGAAAAAAAAAAAAATTCCCCCTATGAACCAGAGCAATTTCTACAGTTCTGCTATGGATCTGTTTTGTTCTGAGATATCGTTGTCATTACATAAGATAAGATAATACATGTATTGTTTTGTTAAAGTGGTTGTAAACCCCTTTACAACCACTTTATGCTACAGGTAAACCTAGATTAAGGCTTACCTATAGCATCCCAGGAAAACCTTCACGGTTTAGGAGATATCCCCTGCATGTGTCGATGTCATCAGCACATGCGCACTGGGGAAAACTGAAGCAATGGCACCTATCTGGAAAAAAAACGCAGATCGCCGCCATTACTAGTAAAAAAAATGTGTAATAATAATAAAAATGCAATAAATCTATCCCCTATTTTGTAGACGCTATAACTTTTGTGCAAACCAATCAATATACGCTTATTGCGATTTTTTTTAACCAAAAATGTAGAAGAATACATATTGGCCTAAACTGAGGAAAAAATTGGTTTTTTTGAAAAAAAAAAGTGGGCTATTTATTATAGCAAAAAGTAAAAGATAATAATAAAATCAGTAAAATAACTAAAAATAAATAAAATCAGCAAAGCTTCCCCTCATTTCAGATCTACCCCTCAGATTTACAGCGGCTGCACTTCCAAGTGCACTCGTAGTGCACAGTGGATTTGCCTTTCGTAAATAACCCCCATTGTGTTTTTTTCAAAATTGTCCCTCTTCTTTTGTTTATAGCGCAAAAAAAACACAAAAAAAACACAGCAGACGTGATCACAGTGCCGGCCCAAGACATTGTGCTGCCTGGTACCAAGAATGAAATGCTGCCACCCCCCCACCCAAAAAAAAATTACACCCACCAAAATGCCCCCACATCCATTATTTTATATCATGATAACTAAAGTGGACCTATCAAGGCTCTCTACATGTATATAGGAGTATAAAAAAGGACCTGTTATGGCTCTATTCATGCAATTAGCCCCACAGTGGAGCCGAGAGCGGAGCTGGCGGAATGGGATGGCGGGCGGGCGGCAATTTGCCGCCCCCCTGAAAGTGCCCCCTGGTACAATGGTATCATCTGATCCCATGGTAGGACCGGCCCTGGGTGATCAAATACCACCAAAGGAAAGCTCCATTTGTGGGAAAAAAAGGACGTACATTTTCTTTGGGTACAGCGTCACACGACTGCGCAATTGTCAGTTAAAGCGACGCAGTGCCGAATCGCAAAAAAATGGCCTGTCATTGAGCAGCCAAATCTTTCAGGGTTGAAGTGGTTAAGGTGAAAAACCTTGAGGGTTTAAAACCCCCTTTAAGTCATTGAACCGTCACAGCTGCTCCCTCCACATTCCCCCCCCCCCCAATTATTCCTTGCTATGGGGGAAGAGACTGGCCCAATCAGAAAGCAGCTAATAATTTGCTAATTATCTGCCTATTTTTTCCCCATCAATGTGTCGTAAAATGTATAATGCACATTCAGCAGCTGATGGCGTCACATCTGCCTGCAATCAATGTTACATTTGTCTGCGCCAAAGAGGAGCTCCTCCATCACCGATCATCTTCGTTCTATTGAGAACGTTTCGTATTTTACAAGGCAGAGATTTAGACAGATATTCACCAACGTCACCGGTGGATTTAAACCGGCATTTAAAGGCTTAGTCCACCTTTGCGACCACGTTTCAGGTTACACCCATATTAAGAGTAACTTGAAACATGGTGACATTTTATAACCCCAGTACCCATTAAACTGTCCCCTACTTACCCGATTACATTTATTATTATTATTATTATTATTATTATTATTATTATTATTATTATTATTATTATAATTATTATTATTCAGCCATGTTATTTATTCCCAGGGATCTGTAAATATAAATCTACAAGTTTATTTCTGCAACAGAGGAACTTGTAGATGTCTATGGTGTGCCTGTGTGGTGATGTCACAGCACTTGTAATCCACTGATCACTTCCTCCAGCCCTCTATAGACCTGGAGCTGGGACGGGGTTGCCAACTGCCAGTAAATATCAGGGGCTTTTCATTTCATGCCGTGTTGACTTTTTAGGAATGAAGAATTATGTATGTGTTATATGAACTTAAATCAATCGTTGATGTAATTATCATATGAATGTGTTTTTTTCAATAGAAGGCTTTGTACCTCTAAATTGGACAGCACCCCTGAAGAAGCTCAACATATGGGCGAAACATGTTGGAAACTTCATTCTATAGTGCTGTATCCACAAAAATAAAATAAAAATAACTTTGTTGATTTGTACCTGCCAATCATAGGCGTGCGCAAGGGGTGTGCCAGGTGTGCCTGGGCACACCCTAATCCTGGGGTTGGCAACCTGTCAATGGTGGACAGGTGACAGGTAAACCGCAATCTTACCTTGCCGATCCTCAGAACCTGGACAGGAGAGGCGGCAGGGGTGGAATTTAGTGGAACCGATCTGTATTTTCCTCCTGCAGCAGCTAAAAGTAGGCTTCTCCTCCTCTCCCTTTTGTCAACATTCAGCTGCCACAGGAGGAAAATATAGGGGATCGGTACTAATATATGCCAACCCTCCTTTCTCTGTTCCTCTTCCCTCTGTTGCCCGGGTCCTCCATGTGCTCCCTTGCTCTCCCTTTCCCCCATTGCTTTTAGGATGGAGAGCGGGGAGAGGCCGGTAAATATGTCAAACACATATGTGTTGGAGCTTTGGGGTGCACACCCTAATGCAATAGGCTGTGCACACCTATGCTGCCAATTGTTATGTTTAAACGATTTTTTATTTTGCCCCTTAAAGCGGAGCTCCACCCTAAAGTGGAACTCCCGCTGATCGGAACCCCCCCCCCCCCTCCGGTGTCACATTTGACACCTTTCAGGGGGAGGGGGGTGCAGATACCTGTCTAAAGACAGGTATTTGCACCCACTTCCGGCCACACAGTCTTGGGCAGACTGCGGGCATGACGTCCCCCCCCCCGTTGTGTTCTGGGAACATTCGGCTCCCAGTACACAGCAGGGGCCAATCAGAAGGGGTAGAGCGACTCGCGCATGCGCCGTAGGGAACCGGGTAGTGAAGCCGGAGCGCTTCACTTCCTTGTTCCCTCACCGAGTATGGCGGGGGGGGGCAGCAGAGTGACGAGCGATCGCTCGTCCTCTGCTGCGGACGGCGCTGAACTCCAGGACAGGTAAGTGTCCTAATATTAAAAGTCAGCAGCTGCAGTATTTGTAGCTGCTGGCTTTTATTTTTTTTCAGCGGACATCCTCTTTAACCACTTAAGACCCGGACCATTATGCAGGTAAAGGACCAGGCCTTTTTTGCGATTCGGCACTGCGTCGCTTTAACTGACAATTGCGTGGACGTGCAACGTGGCTCTCAAAAAAAAATTGGCATACTTTTGTTTTTTCCACAAATAGGGCTTTCTTTTGGTGGTATTTGATCACCTTATTTTTTGCGCTATAAACAAAAAGAGTGACAATTTTGGGAAAAAAAAGCATTATTTTTTACTTTTTGCTATAATAAATATCCCCCCCAAAAAATATATATAAAAAAAAAAAACTTTTTTTTTTCCCTCACTTTAGGCCGATACGTATTCTTCTACATTTTTTCTTTTTACCAAAAATAACGCAATAAGCGTTTATTAATGGATTTGCGCAAAAGTTATAGCTTCTACAAAATAGGGTATAGTTTTATGGCATTTTAATTAATATATTTTTTTTACTAGTAATGGCTTCGATCAGCAATTTTTCTCGTGACTGCGACATTATGGCGGACACATCGGACATATTTTTGGGACCATTGTCATTTTCACAGCAAAAAGTGCTATAAAAATGCACTGCTTACTGTGAAAATGACAATGGCAGTGATGGGGTTAACCACTAGGGGGGCGCTAAATGGGTTAAGTGTGCCCCGATTTGTGTTTTTTACTGTAGGGGGGGCGTGGCTGGACAGGGAACAGACGATCAGTGACAAGTCACAGAGAAGAACGGGAAAGGTTTGTTTACACTCCCCTCTCCCCATTCTTCAGCTCCTGTGACCCGATCGCCGGACACCGGCTGCGATTGGGTCCTCGGGTCCCGTGGGCTCGGTCATGGAGCTTTGGACCGGGTCGCGAGCGCGCCGCCGCGCACGACCCAAGGCTGTGCACTTAAAGGGCAACGTGCCTGTGCCCAGCTGTGCCATTCTGCCGACGTATATCAGCGTTAGGCGGTCCTTAAGTGGTTAAAATAAAAAAATAAAAATCTTAAAAATTGAAATAGTATCAACTATAACGTTTATTTTGCACCTTAAAATACCAATCCCTCTTCCTATATCTAATTAATGAAGGGATGCAATGCCAATATCAAGTTGATTTGTCCGTGATCATAAAGTCTCTGACTTTTTAAGTGTAAAATCAAGCAAATGACTTTGTTTATGTATTGTCAGCGTTTCCATATCATGTTTATACTGTTCAAATATTCACCACGTTCGTTTTCAATAGGAGTTCTGTAATTTTCCCAGGATGTCAGTAAATAATGTGCTCCGCCAGTAAATTTTCCATGTTTCCACATTTACTGCAGGAGGTTGGCAACCCTGGGCTGGAGGAAGAGTCTGCTGGAGCCTATGCATTGCACTAATAATGGTTCCAATGCTCTGCAGGCCTGAATGTAAACAAATTAAATAAATGCAATTTTTTATTTTATTTATCCTTAATGTAAATTATAATATTAATAATTATTAATAAAAATATATTATATATTAACATTTATTTATTCATTTTTATTTGACCACTTGCCAACCCCATGTATACTGCGGCAAGGCTGAGCAAACCGACCATCCTGTACGTCAGTCCGTGCACGTGGTCGCGCGCCGCAGAAGCACCCCCTTGGGTCCGGCGTACTCGATGTCTGCTGGCCACCCAAGACCACTCCGTTCTGACAGGGGACAACTCAGAGATCTGCTATTGATCAGGAACAGCGATCTGTGTTGTCCCAGCAAGCCCAACCCCCAGATGGTCACCAGTCATCTCTATGACCGTCGCAGGTCCGGGCACGATGTGATGACATCACGCCCGGGTACCCGTAAGTAAACAAACCGCAATTGCGGCTAGTAAGAATGAGATCTGTGAATTTTTTTTCACGATCTCATTCTTTCCAGCCTGGAAGAGAGATGTGGGGCCTTATTGACCCTGCCTCTCTCCTTAAAGAGGACCTGTCACACACATTCCTATTACAAGGGATGTTTACATTCCTTGTAATAGGAATAAAAGCAAATCGAAAAAAAAAAAAGTGTAAAAAATAAATTAAAACGCCCCTGTCCCCGGTACCTCGCGCTCATAAGAGAAAGCACACGCAAGTCCCGCCCACGTATGTAAACGTCGTTCAAACCACACATGTGAGGTGTCGCCGCGTGCGTTAGAGCGAGAGCAATAATTCTAGCACTAGACCTCCTCTGTAACTCTAAACTGGTAACCTGTAAAAAAAATTAAAGCGTTGCCTATGGAGATTTTTAAGTAACGAAGTTTGGCGCCATTCCACGAGTGTGCGCAATTTTAAAGCAGGACATGTTAGGTATCGCTTTACTCAGCGTAACATCATCTTTCATATTTTACAAAAAAATTGGGCTAACTTACCGTTTTATTTTTTAATTCATGAAACCATTTTTTTTACAAAAAAAAGGCGTTTGAAAAATTATTGCGCAAATACCGTGGAAGATAAAAAGTTGCAATGACCGCCACCTAGGGTGTTTGCTAAAAAAACATATATAATGTTTGGGGGTTCTGAGTAATTTTCTAACAAAAGAATGATGATTTGTACATGTAGGAGAGAAGTGCCAGAATAGGCCGGGTATTGAGGTGGGTATAAAAGCCCGGTATTGAAGTGGTTAAGCATCATTAAAATCACTGCTCCAGAAAAAAACGACAATTTTTAAAACTTTTTTTCCCATTGATACACGTTCCCTGGGGCAAGACCCGGGTTCTCAAACCCGTTTTACGACAATAACTTGCATATTAGGCTTTAAAATTAGCACTTTTGAATTCGAACGTTCGAGTCCCATAGACTTCAATGGGGTTCTAAATGTTCGCACGAACGGTCGGTCTGTTCGAAGGTTCTGATGCGTACCGAACGGGGGGGGGGGGGGGGTGTTCGGCTCATCCCTACACTGTAATGTGTATCAGGCTTTCATCGTGGCAAATCTCTAATGACATTGTCCTTCTCCCATGTACTTTGCTTTTGTTCTAGAAAGCTTTCATGCACACAACCCATCAAAAAGCTCTATATACACATTACAAAACTAAAACCAATAAAAAAAAGGTATAGAACTAAATCATCAGAATTAAAATATAAAAGCTGAAAAAATAAAGAGTGTTTATACTGGGAAGCACTTCTCAGGAAGCAGCGGCAGAATTAATCCCGGCTGTCATTTCAAGAAAAAACACCCAAGCAAAACATTCACACCCTGCAACTGAAATCCAGTTATTTACAGTACAGGGCTTTGTGTCAGTAAGGACCGCAGCTCAAAAAATAAAAAGCTGCTTTTACGAGCATTTAAGATTTTATTTCAACTTGAAGAAGCTTGTGCTTTTTTGTGCACATTTTTATTGAGCTTCTTCAAGCTCCTTTGTGCATAAGCATTTTTTCCCCCCCCACAAACCCTCATATATGGTATTTTCTTACCCACTGTATAAACAAAAATCTGGAACGTACGTCTGTGTGTTTTCAAGCTTCTTTGGGCACTAGCTCCTCTGAAAAACATGAGTTTGGCGAGGGGGGTTTTCTGCCTGAAAAAGTCATATTGTGCAGGGGCACATTGGGTAACATGGAGGGGAGTTTCCAGGAAAAAAAACATATGAGAGCTCAAAAGCCTTTAGGCGTCTCTTTTTTGAGCTGCAGTGTGCATGAGCCCTATTTCAGTGGCAGCTTCAAAATTATGCGTGGCGCAAACAAACTGAAAAAAAAAAAATCCATTAAAACGCAGACACTGTGCCCATCAATTGCCAACATTGTGCCCACCAATTGCCGACACTGTGCCCATCAAACGCAAAGTCTGAGAAAAAAAAACCATCAATTGTAGCCTTACTATGCCCATCAATTGTAGCCTCACTGTGCCCATCAATTGTAGCCTCACTGTGCCCATCAATTGTAGCCTCACTGTGCCCAGACGCAGACACTGTGCCCATCAATTGCCGACACTGTGCCTATCAATTGCCGACACTGTGCCCATCAAACGCAAAGTCTGAGAAAAAAAACATCAATTGTAGCCTTACTGTGGCCATCAATTGTAGCCTCACTGTGCCCATCAATTGTAGCCTGACTGTGCCCAAACACAGACACCGTGCCCATCAACTGTAGCCTCACCGTGCCCATCAACTGTAGCCTCACCGTGCCCATCAACTGTAGCCTCACTGTGCCCATCAAACGCAAAGTCTGAGAAAAAAATCATCAATTGTAGCCTCACTGTGCCCATCAATTGTAGCCTCTCTGTGCCCATCAACTGTAGCCTCACCGTGCCCATCAACTGCAGACACTGTGCCCATCAGACGCAAAGTCTGAGAAAAAAAAACCAACATCAATTGTGGCCATCATTTGTAACCTCACTGTGCCCATCAAACGCAGACACTGTGCCCATCCCTCTCCCACCCAGCACTTACCTGTCTCGGTGGGGCAGCGGGTCACGGCGACGGTGTCCTCCACTCTCCTCCATGTTTTCTCCCGTCCTCTGCCATGTTTGGATGCCTGATAGGCGTCCAATCATAGCGCCTGTCGTTTCAGCCAATCAGGTGACAGGTAAAAGACCCGAGCACCTGATTGGCTGAGAGGCTGTTCAGGGTTAGGAAAGCAAATATTAATTTCGCTTTCCTAACACAAAGCTGAGTGAACTGCGAGTGCCCAGCATGGCGCCCGCTGGTCACCTTTTTGGACGCCTATTAGAGCCCAGTAATTCAGGTGCCCGAAAAAGGGCCGGGCACCTGAATAGGGGGTGGCAGCGGCGACCATAGATAGATACATGCATTGCATCATATAGTGATAGACAGGTTGCAGGAGAGAGGGGGCGGCGCCCGTGCGCCCTTTATGGACTCACCACCACTGCCCTATCTGCTGAACACTCGAGACATTGCAGCAACAAAAATTAAAGCCGAGTTTCACCCAAAAGTGGAACTTCCCCTTGATCCACTCCTCGCCCCCTTGCCATGTAATTTTTTTTTTTTGGGGGGGGGGGGGCTTCATGAGGAGTGAGACTTCCTGTCCCACTTCCTCCTTCTGCCCAGGGACCGCTTAGGTGATATGTCATATCGCCTACGGCAGGCCGCTCCCTGTAGGCGATCGCCTGGGACACATGACAGGTCCCAGGCGATCGCCTGTCCAATCAGGTAGCGCAGCGCCGCTCGCTCATTCGCAGTGAGTGCTGGCCATGAAGCTGAAAGCTGTCACGGCCGGGTGCCCACAGTTAGGATGGAGGCGCCGGCGGAGAGGGGGGGGGGGGAAGAGGAGCGGCGCGGCGCTGGACAGGGGAGCAGGTAAGTGTATGTTTATTAAAAACCAACAGCTATGCTTTTTGTAGCTGCTGACTTTTAATAAACATAAAAAAAGTCTGGAACTCCGCTTTAAGAATATAGTAGAAATAACAATTGTAACAAAAGTAAAACCAACAATTGCAACAAAACATTGTAAATAAAAGTGTTCACAAAATCTAAATAACTTCCTTCAGATCTTTTTGTTTTCAAACAACTGAAAAGTGTGAAACTTTGTAATGTAATGTGAATGTTGTCAGGCAACTGAAGCCAAGAGGAAAACAGGTTACTCAGCATATCCTCTCGTGTCATTGGCCTCAAGCTGTCCACAGCAATGAATCTTTCTACAAGTTACAGAGAGCGGCCATACTGAAGCTGGCTATACAGGGTTTGAAGATTTGTACAAAATTCAAATTCAAAAAAAAAAAAAAAAAAAATATATCATTGGTCAGAATAATTATTAACCACTTCCATACCGGGCACTTACGCACCTTCCTGCCCAAGCCAATTTTCAGCTTTCAGCACTGTTGCAATTTGAATGACAATTGCGCGGGTGTGCTACACTGTACCCAAATGACAATTTTTATAATTTTGTTCCCACAAATAGAGCTTTCTTTTGGTGGTATTTGATCACCTCTGCGATTTTTATTTTTTGCGCAACTAAAAAAAAGACCGACATTTTTGAAAAAAAATTAAGGGCCAGATTCACGTAGGAGAGCGCATCTTTGTGCGGGCGTAACGTATCCTATTTACGTTACGCCTCCGCAACTTTGACAGGCAAGTGCAGTATTCACAAAGCAAAGTTGCGGCGGCGTTGCGTAAATAGGCCGGCGTAAGCCCGCCTAATTCAAATGTGGTAGATGTGGGCGTGTGTTGTATGTAAAATTTATTGTGATCCCACGTAAATTACGCTTTTTACGAACGGCGCATGCGCCGTCAGTGAAAGTATCCCAGTGCGCATGCTCCAAATTAACCCGCAAAAAGCCAATGCTTTCGACGTGAACGTAAATGACACCCAGCCCTATTCGCAAACGACTTGCGCAAACGACGTAAAACGTGAAAAATTTTAAGCTGTTCCGACGTCCATACCCAATATTGGTATGCCTCATCTACGCCTTATAGAACAGGGGTAACTTTACGCCGGAAAAAGCCTTATGTAAACGGTGTATCTGTACTGCGACAGCCGTGCGTACGTTCGTGAATAGGCATATCTAGCCGATTTACATATTTCTAGGCGTAAATCAGCGTACATGCCCCTAGCGGCCAGCGTAAATATGCAGTTGCGATACGACGGTGTAGGAGACTTACGCTGGTCGTATCTTATACAAATTCTGGCGTATCTGATTCTTTGAATCAGGCGCCAAGATACGACGCCTCAGACTCAGAGATACGACAGCATACCTGCATATACGCCGTCGTATCTCCTACGTGAATCTGGGCCTAAGTTTTTATTTTTTCTGTAAATAAGTATGTTTTCTTCAATTATGGGCACCGATGAGGCGGCACTGATGGGCACCGATGAGGCGGCACTGATAGTGCCCATCTATGCCCAGTGCCCACCTAAGAGGTGGCACTGATGGACACTGATGGGTGGCACTGATGGAATTGCTGGGCATCATTTCAGTCAGTGCCTGATTGGCACTGATTGGCATCGATTGTGTTAATTTTTTTTGTGACATTTGTGTGCTATATTGAGCACCGGGGGGCACTCCCTGGTGGTCCAGTGTGGGCATCCGAGGGGGGGCTGCACTGATAAACAATCAGCGCGAACGCCCCCTGTCAGGAGAGCAGCCGATCGGCTCTCCTCTACTCGCGGCTGTCAGACGCGAGTGAGGAAGAGCCGATCAACCGCTTTTCCTGTTTACATCGTGATCAGCCGTGGTTGGACACGGCTGATCACGTGGTAAAGAGCCTCCGGCGGAGGCTCTTTACCGAGATCGGAGGTGAAGGGTGTCACGCCGGCACGGGCGCGCGCCGGCATGTAATCCTGCAGGACGTCAATAGACGTCCAGTCAGGATTTCACAACCACTTCCCGGACGTCAATTGACTATTGACCGGGCGGAAAGTGGTTAATGCCATCATTGAGTCATCAGTTTCATTTCTTTCAGTTTCAGGGACCAGACATTACATTAAAGCCGCAAGCAGTTTTAAATGACTTTTTTCTTATAGTAATCTCATTTTGTGCAGGGACAAACACGTGCCACTTCACAGGCATACTATAGACACCCAGCAGGTACGATATTTAAAGGAATTTTTCTTTTTTTTTTTCACTTTAAGCATCATTAAAATCACTGCTCCAGAAAAAAAATACAGTTTTTAAAACTTTTTTTCCCCATTGATACATGTTCCCTGGGGCAAGACCCGGGTCCACAAACCTGTTTTCCGACAAGAACTTGCATATTAGGCTTTAAAATGAGCACTTTTGAATTTGAACGTTCGAGTCCCATAGACGTCAATGGGGTTAAATGTTCACGCCAGCGGTCGGTCCGTTCCAAGGTTCTGGTGCGAACCAAAGGGGGGGGGGGTGTTCGGCTCATCCCTAGTCTTTGTATCCTGATAGCGGGGAGACTTCCCTAGAGATGGCCAATGTTTGCAAGTGATACTCAAAATTGGAAGCATTGTTTGTAATTTTTGGCCCCTTCTAAATGGTTATAGCGGATTTCAGTTAGATAATACATTATCCAAGACCAAAACCCTTCTTTCACAATTCAAATATTGCTGCTGTTCCTTAACCACTTAAGATCTGGACCATTATGCAGGTAAAGGACCTGGCCAGTTTTTGCGATTCGGCACGGTGTCAATTTAACTGACAATTGCGCGGTCGTGCGATGTGGCTCCCAAACAAAATTGGCGTCCTTTTTTCCCCACAAATAGAGCTTTCTTTTGGTGGTATTTGATCACCTCTGCGGTTTTTATTTTTTGCGCTATAAACAAAAATAGAGCGACAATTTTGAAAAAAAAAAATGCATTATTTTTCACTTTTTGCTATAATAAATATCCCCCCCAAAAAAAAAAAAAAAAAAAAAAAATATATATATATATATATATATATATATATATATATATATACACACACACACACACACACACCTTTTTTTTTCCCCCTCAGTTTAGGCCGATACGTATTCTTCTACCCATTTTTGGTAAAAAAAAAAAAAAAAATATATCCCAATGAGCGTTTATCGATTGGTTTGTGCAAAAATTATAGCGTTTACAAAATAGGAGATAATTAATAAACATTCAATAAAACTATTTCTTTGTTTACTACTAATGGCGGTGATCAGCGATTTTTTTCGTGACTGCGACATTATGGCAGACACATCGGACAATTTTGACACATTTTTGGGACCATTGTCATTTTCACAGCAAAAAAAAAATGCTATAAAAATGCACTGTTTACTGTGAAAATTACAATTGCAGTTTGGGAGTTAACCACTAGGGGGCGCTAAAGGGGTTATATGTGACCCCATATGTTTTTCTAACTGTAGGGGGCGGGGCTGGATGTGTGACATCATTGATCGTGTTTCCCTATATCAGGGAACACACGATCAATGAAGCTACCACTGTGAAGAACGGGGAAGCCGTGTTTACACACAGCCAGGGATTTTTTTCAGCGGGAACGCAGTTCCGGCACCTCTAGCACTGAATGTATGTAATGGCAATGGGTACTGGGGTATGCTGGCAGGAATCTATTTTTATGTGGGGATCCATTGTTGCTGGGGGAGGGCAATTGTTGAAGGAGAGGTCTATGGTTGCTGGCTGCTGGAGGGTCTTGTGATGCTGGCTGCTGGGAAGCTTGTTGTTGTTTCTGGGGGTCTATTGTCATTGGGGTGGTATTTTGTAATGGGCTTTCTATTGTTGTGTGGGGATCTATTGTTGCTGGGGTGCTTCTAGTATTGCTGGAGGTATTTATTATTGCTGGAGGATCTATTGTTTCTGTGGTGAGGTCTATTGTTGCTGGGGGATCTATTGTTGCTGTGGTGTGTCTATTATTGCTAGGGGATCTAGTGTTGCTGGGGTGGGTCTAGTGTTGCTGGGGTGGGTCTAGTGTTGCTGGCTGCGGAGGATCTCATTTACTGCTTTTCTTGCTATTAGCAAACATACAAATTACTTGGCACCACAAAATAATACTTGGTTCTGTATTCTCTAAAAGGGCCAGTACTGGGAGGTGGGTAGGGGGTGAAACCAAGGGACGGTGCTCAGGGGTGCAGAGTCAAGGAGGGGGGGAGTTCCTGCACCTAATCTCTGAGAAAAAAAAAAAACCCTGCACACAGCTCTCCCCATTCTTCAGCTCCCCCAAATTATATATATATACACACACACACAAATAATATTTTTAGTAGAGACCATAGAAAATAAAATTGTGGTTGTTGCAATATTTTATAATCGCACTTTATTTAAAATAATAATAATAATAATAATAAAAAAATTAAAAAACACAGTAAAGTTAGCCCAAATTTTTTTGTATAATGTGAAAGATTTTACGCCGGCAGAATCGTGATCTTTATTCTAAGCAAAAAAAAAATTGCGATTCTCATTTTGGCCAGAATCGTGCAGCTCTACTAGGTAGACAAGTTGGAAGACCGGGATCTAATAACTTTGCAGGGGGTCCAGTACACAAATGATGAAAGCCAAATACAGAATCGCTTTATTCTGCAGCCTGTTCTAGAAGGCTCATCCAGAAAGGGTTAAACACATCAGCCAATCCCGACTCACTCATAATGACAACACTAAACCCCATCTGATAAGAGCAGAGCAGATGAAGGGATTTTCTGTATAATCTGTGCTTTCTATGATCAGTTTCCATTTAACTCTTTCCCTGCCATCATTTGATGAGATTTAAGTGAAAGCAGACCAAAATGGAACAAATAACAATAATAAAGAAAAAATACAGTAAAACCTTGGATTGTGAGTAATGCGGTTTACGAGTGTTTCGCAATACAAGTTTTTTTTTGTTTTTTTTAAGTCCTGACTCGGTTTGCGAGTGTTGCCTCTGGGGTGTGCAGTACTGCATTTGGCCAGAGGTGCGAGGGGCGCCGATGACACTCGGAGCCACTCAGAAACATTCCAGAGTGTCCCAGAGCGGCTCCGAGGCCCCCCCACCTCTGCATAGACAAGCGGTGCTTGTTGAACAAATTATCTGAGTTTCCATAGATACATATGGCAAAACTCGCTTTGATATACGAGTGCTTTGGATTACAAGCATTCTTCTGAAACAGATTATGCTTGTAATCCAAGGCACTACTGTATTGCAGATTACCTGGCTGCATTTGTTTTCTTTTTTCACTTTAGTTTCTCCCAGTGTTTTTGACAGTAGCAAACTTCCTGTCCTAGAATGACAATCAGGGCCGAGACGAGGGGTGGGCAGAAGGGACGGCGGCCCTGAGCCCAGTGTGTATTGCTGGGATGGGGGCACCACAAGTTCCTTCTACTATAAGGCTGACAGCAGTAGTGACAGTGGCATCACTACTGTCAGCTCAGCTCTGGTAGCAGCAATGAGAGGAAAAGAGCCGGGAAGAGGTGCGGGCTGTGCTCTCCACCCCCTCCTCCTCCTCCTCATAAGCTTTTACATATTGATGGAGGGTGCAATTGGCCATCTTTGCCCTGGCACTGGTGACAATGCTTGCTCGCTCTACTGCATCGGGGCCACAGAAAGTACAGGACTACAGAAACCTCCCCGTTTATTGTCCTCAATAAAAAAAAATAAAGAAAAAAGGAGGGAAGGATGGGGGTTCTGTAGTCTTCACAACAGTGTAACTGATAAGAATACAATTAAGGGATGTTCCCACTGAGGCATTTAAATTTCCCCAACATTATGAAGACAGCCTTTCTCCAAGTATCTGCAGAGGTCATTAACCTTCAGTGAGGCACGCTGGGGGGGGGGGGGGGCGCCGCGCTCTGCGATCACAAAGTTAATGAGGCTCGGCAGATCGCAGATCAGAGTAACGGACCGATCTCGGCCCCTTACCCCGTGATCAGCTGTCAGCCAATGACAGCTGATCATGTGATGTAAACAGAAGATCGGTAATCATTTTTTTCCCCTCATTTTTCTCTCACGCAAAAATCATTGGCTTCTGCGAAAGGGACATTAGTCCTGGAGAGGAAGAGCCACAGCCACCTCATCTGTGCCCACCAGTGCCCACTAGTGCTTGACAGTGCCACCCAATGGTGCCAGTGGCTCATCAGTGCCACCTAGCAGTGCTGCCCATCAGTGCAACCTCATCAGCATACATCAATGAAGCGGAAAAATTACCTACTTGATCATTTTGAAGAAACAAAACAAAAACAGTTTTATATTTTGTAAAAAAAAAAGGAAGATGCAAAAACAAAAAATAAAAAACCCAGCAGTGATTAAATACTACCAAAAAAAAGCTCTATTTGTTTAGGTACAGTGTTGTATGACCGCGCAAGTGTCATTCAAAGTGAGAGAGCGCTGAAAGCTGAAATTGGTCTGGGCAGGAAGGGGGTGTTTAAGTCCCCGGTAAGCAAGTGGTTAATTTCTAATTCACTTATTATCAGATGGACGGCCCATCAATCAATGCTTAAGTAGCCTTGGGGCCCATTCACACCATTTGCATTGAGCTGTGCTGGGAAGGGGCAAGCCTAGCTCCACACAGTCCCAATGCATAGACAAGGTGACTTGCCCTTTGTCCCATTAGTTTACACCACCTCCCTGCCTTGGGGTGCACTGAACCAGTAGGACATGCTGCATTTTTTCACACAGAACAGTGTGCAGTTTTTTTACTCTGCGTAACATCACATTTCACATTATACAAAACAATTGGGCCCAACTTTACTTTTTTTTCCCCCATTAAAAGTGTATTATTTCCCGGCGGCGGTCAATTATGGAATGTGGGGTTCCAGCACCCTGCACCTCTGGACCCCTTTACATTACACAGCACCCTGCACCTTTGGACCCCTTTACATTACATAGCACCTTGCACCTCTGGACCCTTTTACATTACATAGCACCCTGCACCCCTTTACATTACATAGCACCCTGCACATTACATAGCACCCTGCACCCCTTTACATTACATAGCACCCTGCACATTACATAGCACCCTGCACCCCTTTACATTACATAGCACCCTGCACCTTTGGACCCCTTTACATTACGTAGCACCCTGCACCTCTGGACCCCTTTACATTACGTAGCACTCTGGACCCCTTTACATTACGTAGCACCCTGCACCTCTGGACCCCTTTACATTACATAGCACCCTGCACCTCTGGACCCCTTTACATTACGTAGCACCCTGCACCTCTGGACACCTTTACATTACGTAGCACCCTGCACCTCTGGACACCTTTACATTACATAGCACCCTGCACCTCTGGACACCTTTACATTACGTAGCACCCTGCACCTCTGGACCCCTTTACATTACGTAGCACTCTGGACCCCTTTACATTACGTAGCACCCTGCACCTCTGGACCCCTTTACATTACATAGCACCCTGCACCTCTGGACCCCTTTACATTATGTAGCACCCTGCACCTCTGGACACCTTTACATTACGTAGCACCCTGCACCTCTGGACACCTTTACATTACACAGCACCCTGCACCTCTGGACCCCTTTACATTACACAGCACCCTGCACCTCTGGACCCCTTTACATTACATAGCACCCTGCACCTCTGGACCCCTTTACATTATGTAGCACCCTGCACCTCTGGACCCCTTTACATTACACAGCACCCTGCACCTCTGGACACCTTTACATTACATAGCACCCTGCACCTCTGGACCCCTTTACATTACACAGCACCCTGCACACCTTTACTTTACATAGCACCCTGAACCCCTTTATATTACATATCACCACACCTCTGGACCCCTTTACATTACACATCCCCCCACAGTTTGTTACACAGACACCCCCCTAACAGTTCTTGACCCCCTGCATGTTACACTGGGGGGGGGGGGGGGGGGGGAGACGTGACATGCGGGCCGCATATGCCCGGTATGCCCTATGGCCAGTCCGGGCCCGATTAGAATTGGCAATGGACGCCGTAGCGGGATCTCAGGAGCGAGCAATGCGCGAATGACCCCAGGGAAAGTGGCTTTCTGTGGGAGTGCCCAATAAAGAGGAGCAGCGTGGAGCACCAGCCGGGCACCCCAGAAGAAGAGGATCGGGGCTGCTCTGTGCAAAATGATCGCACAGATCAAGTATAGGCATGTTTTTTTTTTTTTTCTATAAAAATAGCAAACACACAACACACACACACACACACACACAGGTTTACAACTTATTTCAATTAAAAATACAAAGTTCCTTGGCAGCATAGGTGTGCGCAGACTATTGCATTAGGGTGTGCACCCCAAAGTTTACATAAGACACACTATTATAAATTAATGTAAACTTTTATCATGTATTAAAACACAGACAATGTCAGTAGAGCAGTAGACGGTATCAGTAGGGCAGTGGACGTTGTCAATAGTGTATTATTATTCTTTCAATTTTTTTAATATTTTTTGGTGACATATCAGGCGTCTAAACATCTCTGTGCTAAGCAGCTTAATTTTCCTTCACAAACACAGTTTACTATGCTTCAGTTATGAACGGACACAGAAGTGATCAGTACCGATCCATCACTGTACTCATTCAGAAAATGAAGGGGCTGGTGAATGACATATTCCTCCACTCTCCATCCTGACATCCTTTGCAGCAGCCGGCGAGAGAGAAAATAATGGAAGCCGGCCTCCCAGGGACATGGGAGGCCTGGGCTAGGGTGACCAGACATCCCCAGTTACTGGGGACAGTCACCGGATTGAGGACACTGTCTCTGGACCAAGTCTGTCCTCAGATTGGATTTGAACAGGGGATGGGGCAATTTTAAAGACAGTCAGTGCAGAATAAAAAAAAAAAAAATCTCAATTACACCCCCCCGCTCCGCCGCACCCACTAGCTTAAGGGGGGTGTATCCCCCCCCCCCTCCCATTATCTGTGTCCCTTTCTGATGATCATGTGCTGGTCGGAGAGGAGGGAATATTTCTTCAGTTTCGTGTGTATACCCATTCAGCTTCGCTCACATGTTCTTCTGCCTTGCCTGGCCAGCCGCCTGCTTATCTCCTTGCCTTCCCTGGTGGAGTGATCTTCCTCCGCTCCCCACCCAGTAGTAACCGGGGGCCTGGAGAGTAAGACTTGACAGGCTGTGAGGCGGGCGACGGGCAGAGAGTCACCGATTGCCGCCATCACTAGTAAAAAAAAAAAAAAAAAAAAAAAAGATTTTTAAAATTTAATTTTAAAAATCTGGTAACCTTAGCCTGGGCAGCAGAGGGAATTGGTGCTGCACAAAGTGATTAGGGTGTGCCCAGGCACACCTCCTGCGCACGCCTATGCTTGGCAGGTTAACCACTCAAGGACCCCTTCACGCCGATATACGTTGGCAGAATGGCACGGCTGGGCACATCCACGTACCTGTACGTGGCCCTTTAAGCCCAGCCGTGGGGTCGCCGGCGCGTGCACGCGACCCGGTCCGAAGCTCCGCGGCCGCGGGATCTGATCGCCGCCGGTGTCCCGCGATCGGTCCTCCGGAGCTGAAGAACGGGGAGAGCTGTGTGTAAACACACCTTCCCCGTTCTTCACTGTGACGCTGTCATTGATCGTGTGTTCCCTAATATAGGGAAACACGATCAATGACGTCACATGTCCAGCCCCGCCCCCTACAGTTAGAAACACATATGAGGTCACACTTAACCCCTTCAGCGCCCCCTAGTGGTTAACTCCCAAACTGCAATTGTCATTTTCACAGTAATCAATGCATTTTTAATGCATTTTTTGCTGTGAAAATGACAATGGTCCCAAAAATGTGTCAAAATTGTCCGATGTGTCCGCTATAATGTCGCGGTCACGAAAAAAAAAAAAACGCTGATCGCCGCCATTATTAGTAAAAAAAAAATATATTATTAAAAATGCAATAAAACTATCTCCTATTTTGTAAACGCTATAAATTTTGGCAGACCAATTGATAAACGCTTATTCCGATTTTTTTTACCAAAAATAGGAAGAAGAACACGTATCGGCCTAAACTGAGAAAAAAAAATATGTTTTTTTTTATATATTTTTGGGGGATATTTATTACAGCAAAAAAATATAGATTTTTTTTCAAAATTGTCACTCTATTTTTGTTTATAGCGCAAAAAATAAAAACCGCAGAGGTGATCAAATACCACCAAAAGAATGCTCTATTTGTGGGGAAAAAAGGACGCCAATTTTGTTTGTGAGCCACGTCGCACAAACGCGCAATTGTCAGTTAAAGTGACGCAGTGCCGAATCGCAAAAACTGGCCAGGTCCTTTACCTGCATAAAAGTGTTTTTTTTTTTCAGTGGTGCATTTACCAGTTTATGTGGAGCAAATATACATGATCAGAGAATGTGTGAAAGGTCTTACTATCTATACATAAAGTGCAAGCTTGAATCATCCAAGGATATCATATACTGTAATTGCTACAGACGCCGGAGTGAAATTTGGGAGAAGACAACTCCAGTGCTGACTTTTCTCGGGGTGGAACTATAACGGGCGTATTTCAGATTAGTCCAGCTGATCTCCCATTACTCCACCCTGAGATCCATCATCAGCCAAGCTTGTCTACTGATAAAGAAGTATGGTGGATGCTTTGCAAAGTTAACCCCCCAGAGACATTGAGAACTATGTACAGGTAGATATCCTACAACAAGTCCTTCCAGGAACCAACGACCCAATTCCCAAGTATGGCTTCCATAAACCAAAATCCAAAATTCTCCTCCTATTGATTAGGGATCACGGTAATGTAGAATATTTTGGGTTCAGTACACCTTTCCACAAGAACTCAAAGAACGGAGATCCTACCGCGTTTCCCCGAAAATAAGATCTAGCATGATTCTCGGGGAGGGGTGCAATATAAGCCCTTCTCCAAAAATAAGCCCTAGTAAAATTTGTTAAAAAATGTTTTATGCCACCTTGCAGAATGATTGCCGGAGGTCTTCTCCTCTCCTCCTGGCTGACGCCCGTGGCCCCCCCTCCCCAGTGCACGGAGTGCACCAACGCCAGCGGGACACCGCCTCATCCGTTCTCCTTCCGCCCGATGCCCGCGGCCCCCCTTCCCAGTGCACGGAGCGCACCAACGCCAGCGGGACACCGGCTCCCCCCTCCTCCATTCTCCTTCCGCCCGACGCTCGCGGCCCCCCTTCCCAGTGCACGGAGCGGGCCAATGCCAGTGAGACAGCGGCTCCCCCCTCCTCCATTCTCCTTCCACCCGACGCCCGCGGCCCCCCTCCCAGTGCACAGAGCTTGCCAACGCCAGTGAGACAGCGGCTCCCCCCTCCGCTCTCCTCCTGCCTGATGCCCTGCAGCCCCTCCCTCCTCAGCGCACGGAGTGGACAGATGCCAGCGGGACACCGGCTCCCCCCTCCTCCCACCCGACGCCCGCAGCCCCCCCTTTCCAGCAGAGAAGAAGAGCCCAAGGAGACCAATGCAACTGCCAGGTCAGCTGCAAGAAAGGTATTGCCCACAAAGGGAGACACACGGCACCCCACATTGGCACAATTCCTAAAAATGTATTGCATAATTCTATAAGGATGGATTTTAACCGCCTGGGTCCCGCGCTATAGCCGAATGACGGCTAAAGTGCGGACCTGAAAATCCAAGTGGACGTCAATTGACGTCCGCCCCTTTTGGCGTTCCGAGCGCGCAGCGGGGAAACTCTGTGTTGGCCATGTCCCTTGGACACAGCCAATCACATATCGCGGCGAACGGCCAATCAGAGTGGCCGTTTGCTATGCGATCTGTGCGGCCAATGAGAGATGATCTCAAATGTAAACATATGAGATCATCTCTCATTGCCGGCTCACACAGAGACAGCGTCCTGTCTCTGGAGAGGAGACCGATCTGTGTCTCTTGTACATAGGGACACAGATCGGTCACCTCCCCCCCACCTACAGTTAGAACACTATATAGGGAACATATTTGACCTCTTCCTCACCCCCTAGTGTTAACCCCTTCAATGCCAGTCACATTTATACAGTAATTAGTGCATATTTATAGCACTGATCGCAGTAAAAATGTGAATGGTGCCAAAAATGTGTCCGATGTGTCCGCCATAACGTCGCAGTCCCAATAAAAAAAAAAAAAAAAAAAAAAAACAATTCTGTCCCCTATTTTGTAGGTGCTATAACTTTTGCGTAAACCAGTCGCTTATTGCGATTTTTTTTACCAAAAATATGTAGAATACGTATCGACCTAAACTGAGAATTTTTTTTTAAATTTTTTTTTTTAATTGGACTATTTATTATAGCAACAAGTAAAAAATATTGTATTTTTTTTCAAAATAGTCGCTCTTTTTTGTTTATAGCGCAAAAAATAAAAACCGCACAGGCGATCAAATACCACCGAAAGAAAGCTCTACTTGTGGGGAAAAAAGGACGTCAATTTTGTTTGGGAGCCACGTCGCACGGCCGCGCAATTGTCAGTTAAAGCGACGCAGTGCCGGAAGCTGAAATTTCACCTGGGCAAGAGGGGGGTATATGTGCCCAGAAAGCAAGTGGTTAAGATTCTTTTTAGGTCCTGACCTGACAGGGAGGGGGAGAAGACAGGGGACACAGGAGATGGATAAATGACACAGCATAAGCACTATGCAATCTATTATGCTTTAAAGGATTTTTTTTTCTAGGGTTACAACCACTTTAAGATCATTGTACATACCGTAAAAAAATAAGACATCCCCCGAAAATAAGCCCTAGTGTGTTCTAAGTTGCCAAAATTAATATAAGACCCGGGCTTATTTTTGGGGAAACACAGTAAATGCACACACATTTTCTCATCATCAACGTCCATGAATAGAATAATTCCTAGAATATTCCATTCTATATATGGAACTGCCCCTCTAGTTGTAGTATATTTAGGGGGCCCAATGGTGTGATAGGTGTGCCACCAAAAAGGTGACCAGCCTGCCCATGACATAAACAAGGCTTGGCTTAGACAGACCCAGACGGATCTAGACTCTCATGGGAATGAACTGACCAGGAAGCAGGTGGATGACCGGGAAAGTTTTGCATCCTGTTGCCCCGTGAAGGTGACACAGATCAAGGGGGGGTGGTGGTGGCACTTACCTGGCCTGGGTGGTGGACACCTGGCGGCGAAGGAGCAGGTGAAATCCAGCTTGCTGCCTCCACAATGCGGAAAAGTGAGAATGACAGGAGGAGGGAGAGATCAGAAACTTTCACAGGAGCAGCTGCAGCAGGCTGGAGGGGAGAGGCAACGAGCACTTAAAGGGACAGCGCTCCCAATCCACCCAACAAAGACCTGAGCGGCCCAAGTGTCATATTACAGGTGCAACAGGATAAAAGGGAAGAATGCTGAAATGCATTTCAGGAACAATGGGGGAAAATATGATCAGAATTTCAGGAGGAAATAGAGATAATTCACATGTGTGTCAATACACGTGTTTTTATGTATTAAGACATGTTGTGATAACAGGGAACTTCCACCAATTCTTGAAAAGTCCAAAAAATAAAAATGTTATTATATGCAGTGGCGGCTGGTGCTCAAAATTTTTGTGGGGGTGTAAACAAACTGAAAAATTCTGAAAAAAAAAACATCAAATGCAGCCACTGTACCCATCAATTGCTGCCACTGTGCCATCAAACACAGCCACCGTGCCCATCAATTGCTGCCACTGTGCAATTAAACGCAGCCACTGTGCCCATCAATTGCTGCCACTGTGCCATGAAACACAGCCACTGGGCCCATCAAACGCAGCCACTGTGCCATCAAACGCAGCCACTGTGCCATCAAATGCAGCCACTGTCCCCATCAATTGCCGCCACTGTGCCCATCAAATGCAGCCACTGTGCCCATCAAACGCAGCCACTGTACCCGTCAATTGCCGCCACTGTGCCCATTAAACGCAGCCACTGTGACATCAAGCGCAGCCACTGTGTTCATCAATTGCCGCCACTGTGCCCATCAAATGCAGACACTGTGCCATCAAACGCAGCCACTGTGCCAATCAATAGCTGCCACTGTGCCATCAAACGCAGCCACTGTGTCCATCAAGTCCCGCCACTGTGCCCATCAAATGCCGACACTGTGCCATCAAACGCAACCACTGTGCCCATCAATAGTTGCCACTGTGCCATCAAACGCAGCCACTGTGCCCATCAATCGCCGCCACTGTGCCATCAAACGCAGCCACTGTGCCTATCAATTGCTGCCATTGTGCCCATCGATTGCTGCCACTGTGCTATCAAATGCAGCCACTGTGCTGATCAATTGCCGCCACTGTGCCCATCAAACGCAGCCACTGCGTCATCAATTGCCGCCACTGTGCCCATCAATAGCTACCACTGTGCCATCAAACGCAGCCACTGTGCCCATCAATTGCCGCCACTTTGCCATCAAACACAGCCATTGTGCCAATCAATCGCCACCACTGTGCCCATCAAACGCAGCCACTATGCCATCAAACGCTGCCACTGTGCCCATCAAATGCAGCCATTGTGCCAAATCAAATGCTCCCACTGTGCCCCATCAAATGCTCCCACTGTGCCTTCAGTGCATATCTCCAGTATACATTACTTTTAAATGGTCCAAGTGGCCCCTGGGGTCTACTTCCTTCCCCCCTCCTAGGGCTCACGGTCCCCCCCCCCCCCCTTATAGCAAGCATACTATCTCTCAGCCATGGCTGGCCCAACGGTGCCCCAAAGTCCAGGTTGTCAGAGTTTCGGGTAACTGAATTGTTACATTTTGCTCATGGTTTTATATTTATGTTTTGTTTCTTTTGTTGTTACTTCTTAATCAAATAATTCAATCCCCCAGTGTGGGCAATTCTGCTGTTATACTTATCTCTGAAATTTCAATACAAATATTGAATGAGAAAGACGGATACTGAAGGCCAGTGGCGGCTCGTGGTTTTTTGTTTGGGGTGGTAGCAAACAATACCCCCCCCCCTGCTCGCTGTCTGCTGGTCAGTGCAATTACCCTATCTAGGCAGTGGTGGGGATCGTGGCATCAGCGGACATCAGGCTGCGGCGGGCATCGGGGTATCGGGTAGCGGCTCCTGTGTCTTCTCCTCCCACGCTTCTGCCGTGTGTCTCCTCCCTCCTCCTAGGCATCCAATAGGGTGACAGGTATCAGACCTGCTTCCCGATTGGCTGGGAGGAGAATCGGTGTTGCAACAGAAAATGTTAATTTGCTGTTGTAACACCTGGGTGGGCTCTGCGCCAAGATCCCACCCTATTTTGAAGCCTATTAGAGCCTCTGGCTCTAATCAGGTGCTTCAAAAAAAATATCCCCACCACTGTAATTCAGGCGCCTCTATCCACGGCCGCCACCCCCTATATATGCTCTATCTATCCCTGCCGCCACCACCTATTTATGTGTCCGAACCTTTTCAGGGCGTCGTGCTTCATCCATCGCTGTCGCTACCCCCTATTCATGTGTCCGGACCTTTTCAGGGCGTCCTGCTCTATCCATCGCTTTCGCTACCCCCTATTCATGTGTCCGGACCTTTTCAGGGCGTCATGCTCTATCCATCGCCGCCGCTACCCCCTATTCATGTGTCCGGACCTTTTCAGGGCGTCCTGCTCTATCCATCGCCACCACTACCCCCTATTCATGCGTACGGACCTTTTCAGGGCGTCGTGCTCTATCCATCGCCGCCGCTACCCCCTATTCATGTGTCCGGACCTTTTCAGGGCGTCCTGCTCTATCCATCGCCACCACTACCCCCTATTCATGCGTACGGACCTTTTCAGGGCGTCGTGCTCTATCCATCGCCGCCGCTACCCCCTATTCATGTGTCCGGACCTTTTCAGGGCGTCGTGCTCTATCCATCGCCACCACTACCCCCTATTCATGCGTCCGGACCTTTTCAGGGCGTCGTGCTCTATCCATCGCCGCCGCTACCCCCTATTCGTGTGTCCGGACCTTTTCAGGGCGTCGTGCTCTATCCATCGCCGCCGCTACCCCCTATTCATGTGTTCGGACCTTTTCAGGACGTCCTGCTCTATCCATCGCCCCGGCTACCCCCTATTCATGTGTCCGGACCTTTTCAGGGCATTCTGTTCTATCCATCGCCGCCGCTACCCCCTATTCATGTGTCCGGACCTTTTCAGGACGTCCTGCTCTATCCATCGCCCCGGCTACCCCCTATTCATGTGTCCGGACCTTTTCAGGTCGTTTTGTTCTATCCATCGCTGCTGCTACCCCCTTTTCATGTGTCTGGACCCTTTCTGAGCGTCCTGCTCTATCCATCGCCGCCGATACCCCCTATTCATGTGTCCGGACCTTTTCAGGGCATCGTGCTCTATCCATCGCGGCTGCTACCCCCTTTTCATGTGCCCGGACCCTTTCCGAGCGTCCTGCTCTATCCATCGCCGCCGATACCCCCTATTCATGCCTCCGCCCCTTTCAGGGCGTCCTGCTCTATCCATCGCCGTCGCTACCCCCTATTTATGTGTCCAGCCCCTTTCAGGGGCTCGTGCTCTAGTCATCGCCGCCGCTACCCCTTATTCATGTGTCCGGACCTTTTCAGGGCGTCATGCTCTATCCATCGCCCCTGCTACCCCCTTTTCATGTGTCCAGACCCTTTCAGGGCGTCATGCTCTATCCATCGCCACCACTACCCCCTATTCATGCATTTGCCCCTTTCAGGGCATTGTGATCTATCCATCTCCACTGCTACCCCCTATTCATGTGTCTGGACCCTTTCAGGGCGTCATGCTCTATCCATCACCACCACTACCCCCTATTCATGCATTTGCCCCTTTCAGGGCGTCGTGCTCTATCCATCTCCACTGCTACCCCCTATTCATGTGCCCTTTTTAGGGCGTCCTGCTCTATCCATCGCCACCACTACCCCCTATTCATGCATTTGCCCCTTTCAGGGCGTCGTGCTCTATCCATCTCCGCTGCTACCCCCTATTCATGTGTCCGGACCCTTTCAGGGCATCCTGCTCTATCCATCGCCGCCGATACCCCCTATGCATGTGTCCACACCTTTCAGGGCATCCTGCTCTATCCATCGCCACCGCTACCCCCTATTTATGGGTCCGCCCCTTTTTAGGGCATCCTGCTTTATCCATCGCCGCCGCTACCCCTATTCATGTGTCCGGACCCTTTCAGGGCATCCTGCTCTATCCATCGCCGCCGATACCCCCTATTCGTGTGTCCGGACCCTTTCCGAGCGTCCTGCTCTATCCATCGCCGCCGCTACCCCTATTCATGTGTCCGGACCCTTTCATGGCGTTCTGTTCTATCCATCGCCGCTGCTACTCCCGTTTCATGTGTCCGGACCCTTTCAGGGCATCTGTAACGGCTACCCACTGGTAGTGAGGGGTATCGGCCGTTGGAGACGTCCTTTTTGCTGACAAGTTATGATATGCAGGTACCGCCGGTATATCCCATCGAACGCCCTTCCAAGAAACGAGACAGGCTACGTTTGCAGAGTCAAGCAGACTGACTTTATTTGGCATATTTCACCTGCTTATATCTGCTTACAACTGTTACAAGAACAATGACAGTTTCCGCCCTCCCCTTTTCCCAGTAGGGGGCTTCAACACAGACCCCCTGAAACAATGACATCTCCTTGAATTAATCACTTGGCCAGTTTCTAGCCGCTTCGGCACCTCACTCCACTTAACATTTCCTGGCCAGGCACATAGAATTCAATTAACCTTTAAAACAATTATCACTCACACATAATCCCCATCAGCATACACCTCACAGGGGGGCTGTTTACCTGCACACAAAAGAGAGTTCATTATCTATGCGAAGGGAACATTAGCATTCAACAATGAAAAGATACTTGTCCAATTAACCCTTTGTGCTCAGAATACAATGTGGTAAATCCAACTGTAACAAGTCCTGCAGTTATTATCAATGTCCAGGCAGAATAGTCCATTATCCGTTACACTGCCCCCCTTTTGTGGAACACTTCGGCAGACCCGGATTGATCCTTTTCGGATCAACTTGGGGATGTCCGGTCTGCTGTTAGGGTAAAAGTTCCGTTTGCCTGGACAGTCCGTCGGCCTTCCCATTGGCTTACCAGGTCGGTAGCTGATGGTGACGGTGAATAATAGAATTCAGTTCTGGAACAGTCACTTGCTTTGCTCTCTCAATGGCTCCCAAAACCTGTTGCTGATGCTCTTGGGACAGATACGGCACCACCTGGATGCAAATCCCATTTAATCTTTTGACAATTTCCGCCTGTTTGTGCATTTCAATGTTCAAGCCACGGGACATCTCATAATACATGACATAGTGTTGTTGCATCTCTGATTTCTCACTGGCCAACTTGTCACATTCCCATTTTAGACTGTGATATTGTGCCGGATCTACAGTACATGTCGGGGAAGGTAGTCTTACCCGGTTCTCAGCAGCAAGCGGGTTGATTCCAGCAACGCGGGTGGTCCCGGGACAAGCAGCAGCAGGTGTAGGTAAATAAGCCGAAGTCAGAGGGCCAATGTCGTTGCCCAGCACCACCTCGGCAGGTAGGTTGTCCATGATACCAACTGTGGTCTTTCCTGACCCGGCTCCCCAGTCTAAGTGCACACGGGTGGTGGGTACGCGAAATACAGCACCCCCTGCGACCCGGACGGCAACTGTGCGAGTGGACACGTTCTCTGGCTTTACCAGATGTTTTTGAATCAGAGTGATAGTAGTCCCGGAATCTCTTAAGCCTTGTGCTACTTGTCCATTCACTCGTACCTCCTGACGGTGATGCTGACGGTTATCCGGAGAGGCCGCTTGTATTGGGTCTGCCTCATACCAAATTCCCAGACATTCCTCAGGGCCCCCCTCGGTCTCCAGGCAGTGGGCCGCAGAGGGACGTGATGGAGTGCCCTCTGTGTTGGGTGTTGTGCGTCTCCAATTGTTATTTGTAGCTCTCAAAGGGCAATAACGAGCAATATGTCCCGTGTCGCTGCAGTGATGGCACGTCACCCTAGGCAAATCCCGGGGGTAGTTGCTAGGCCCCTGAGGACGTGGTGGGACTGGAGCCCGAAACTCTAGGCGTGGGGTGACGGTTGGAGTACGCGGTTCTACCTTATGAGCCAGCCGTGTAGTACCCTGGCTTACTTTCCTTGTTTCCGCGTACTCATCTGCTAGCCGAGCCGCCTTGTTTAAGTTAGCGGGACGGCGATCTCGTACCCAGTCTTGTATGTCTGCGGCCAGGTCTTGGAAGAAATGTTCCATTAGGAACAGCTGCAATACTTCCTCCCCGGTGTTGGCCTTGCACCCTTGGACCCAAAGGGATGCCACCCTTTGTAACTGGTTGGCCCATTCCATGTGGGAGTCCACAGCCATCTTCTTGGACTCCCGGAAGCGCCGGCGGTAGGCTTCTGGCGTTACGGCATATCGGGTTAGCAGCGCCTTTTTAACTTGCTGATATTGTAAAATATCCTCTGGAGCGAGAGCCCGAAAGGCTTCGTTGGCTTTGCCCGACAATTTCCCCGACAAAATAGTTACCCATTGGTCTGGTGGTACCTGGTGTAGTGAGCACTGCCTCTCAAAGTCCGCCAAATATCCATCGATTTCCTCCTCACTTTCTACAAAAGCTTTAAATGCAGTGAATGGTATTTTCTTTCCTGTAGCAGCGGGTGGGGGGGTAGGAACTGCAGGTGTAATGGGTTGTCTCGCTCTTACCAGTTCCAGTTCTTGTCCCCTCTTCGTTTGTATTTCTTCCCTTGCTTCCCGGAACAGCTGGTTGATTAGTTCCACGGACGTTTCTGGATACAAGGATAATCTCCGCTGTACAATCCCAGTAATTACATCTTCTTCGCTGACCGGTGCAAGGGGCTCCGTTCCTTCCATGGATCCATCCATTTCGTCCAGCTCCAGCAGTTCAGCTATCAGCTCCCTCCGTGGTCTGTTGCTGGCGCTCCTACCACGAATCTCCAATAGATCTTTCAGTGTGGATCTTTTCAGCCTGGCGTACTGCGACTCCATTCAGAACTTGCTCTTTGGATAAAAGGACCATCCCACTACTGCCAACCAATGTAACGGCTACCCACTGGTAGTGAGGGGTATCGGCCGTTGGAGACGTCCTTTTTGCTGACAAGTTATGATATGCAGGTACCGCCGGTATATCCCATCGAACGCCCTTCCAAGAAACGAGACAGGCTACGTTTGCAGAGTCAAGCAGACTGACTTTATTTGGCATATTTCACCTGCTTATATCTGCTTACAACTGTTACAAGAACAATGACAGTTTCCGCCCTCCCCTTTTCCCAGTAGGGGGCTTCAACACAGACCCCCTGAAACAATGACATCTCCTTGAATTAATCACTTGGCCAGTTTCTAGCCGCTTCGGCACCTCACCCCACTTAACATTTCCTGGCCAGGCACATAGAATTCAATTAACCTTTAAAACAATTATCACTCACACATAATCCCCATCAGCATACACCTCACAGGGGGGCTGTTTACCTGCACACAAAAGAGAGTTCATTATCTATGCAAAGGGAACATTAGCATTCAACAATGAAAAGATACTTGTCCAATTAACCCTTTGTGCTCAGAATACAATGTGGTAAATCCAACTGTAACAAGTCCTGCAGTTATTATCAATGTCCAGGCAGAATAGTCCATTATCCGTTACAGCATCCTGCTCTATCCATCACTGCCGCTACCCCCTATTCATGTGTCCGGACCCTTTCATGGCGTTCTGTTCTATCCATCGCCGCCGCTACCCCCTATTCATGTGTCCGGACCCTTTCAGGGCATCCTGCTCTATCCATCGTCACCACTACCCCCTATTCATGCATTTGCCCCTTTCAGGGCGTCATGCTCTATCCATCTCCGCTTCTACCCCCTATTCAGGAGTCCGGACCCTTTTAGCGCATCCTGCTCTATCCATCGTCACCACTACCCCCTATTCATGCATTTGCCCCTTTTAGGGCATCCTGCTTTATCCATCACCGCCGCTAGCCCCTATTCATGTGTCCGAACTCTTTCAGAGCATCCTGCTCTATCCATCGTCACCACTACCCCTTATTCATGCATTTGCCCCTTTTAGGGCATCCTGCTTTATCCATCACCGCCGCTACCCCCTATTCATGTGTCCGAACTCTTTCAGAGCATCCTGCTCTATCCATCGCCACTGCTTCCTTCTATTCATGGGTCCGCCCCTTTCAGGGCGTCCTGCTCCATCCATTGCCACCGCTACCCCCTACTTATGTGTCCGGCCCCTTTCAGGGGCTCGTGCTCTAATCATCGCTGCCGCTACCCCCTATTCATGTGTCAGGCCCATTTTAGGGCATCCTGAAAGGGGTCGGATACATGAATAGGGGATGGTGGCGGTGATGGATGGAGCATGAATAGGGGGTGGCTGCCATGGATAGAGGAGGTGGTGCTCAGGCGCCCCTAATGGACGGGCTGCCACTGCTGAGGACACCGATGGGTAGGGAGGGGTGAACTGACAATTGTGATGTTAAAGGATGGAACTGAAGACTCTAATGTGAAGGGGGTGGGAGATCTAAGAACCCCGATGTGAAAGGAGGGGACTGAGGACTTTGATGTTAAAGGGAGGACTTCTGACGTGAAGAAGGGATCCCATTTTAGACTGGGGTGCCTCAAGATTTTGCATAATTTCTAAAGGCGTCATGATTTAAAAAAAGGTTGAGAAACACTTGTCTACAATATATTATTCAGCTCTGAGCTCACACTTCAGTGACCTTTCCTACCAATTATGTGAAATAATATACCATAACGAAGCCATGTGATGCCTGTAGAAAGACCATTGAGCAGCAAAAATCATAACAAAATCTTTTAGGCTCTATGCACAAAGGACGTTATAAAAACGCCAGCAGCTTTGCGGAGCCTTTCAATGTTTTTTAATGTTTTTGCAATAGTGGGCTAGATTCAGGTAGAATCGCGCATTGTTACGGCGGCGTAGCGTATCGTATTTACGCTACGCCGCCGTAAGTAAGTGAGGCAAGTGCTGTATTCACAAAGCACTTGCCTCCTAAGTTACGGTGGCGTAGCGTAAATGGGGCCGGCGTAAGCGCACCTAATTCAAATGAGGATGAGGGGAGCGTGTTTTATGTAAATGGGTGGTGACCCAAAGTGATTGGCGTTTTTTACGAACGGCGCATGCGCCGTCCGTGTACATATCCCATTGTGCATTGCTCCAAAGTACGCCGCAAGGACGTATTGGTTTCGACGTGAACGTAAATTACGTCCAGCCCTATTCGCGAACGACTTACGGAAACGACGTAAAAAATGTAAAATTTGACACGGGAACGACGTCCATACTTAACATTGCGTACGCCTCATAGAAGCAGGAGCAACGTTACGCCGGAAAAGCCTTACGCAAACGACGTAAAAAAATCCTGCCGGGCGCACGTATGTTTGTGAATCGGTGTATCTAGGTAATTTGCATATTCTACGCCGAAAACCACAGAAGCACCACCTAGCGGCCAGCGTAAATATGCATCCTAAGGCCCCGTACACACGAGAGGATCGATCCGCTGGAATTGATCCGCAGACTGGCTCCAGCGGATAGATCCCCTGGTGTGTATGATCCAGCGGATCTGTTTCCGCGGATTTTTGTCCCCGGGGATGGATTTCCAGCGGATCAAAATTTCTTGACATGCTAAGAAATCGATCCGCTGGAATCCAGTCCAACGGATTGATCCGCTGGTCTGTACAGACTCACCGGATCAATCCGTCCGAATCCATCCCCCGCATGCGTCGTAATGATTCGACGCATGCGTAGAATTCCTTATATGACAGCGTCGCGCACGTCGCCGCGTCATCATCGCGGCGACGGAGCGACACGTCACCGCGGACGGAATTCCGCTGGGATTTTGATCTCATGGTTAGTACAACCATGAGATCAAAATCCGCCAGAGGATTTATCCGCGGAAACGGTCCCCCGGACCGTTTCCGCGGATAAATCCTCTTGTGTGTACCCGGCCTATGATACGACGGTGTAAGAGACTTACGCCAGTCGAATCTTAGCCTAATTTCGGCGTATCTTGCTTTCTGAATACAGAAAGAAGATACGCCGGCGCAGCTTTGAATTTACGCCGGCGTATCTATAGATATGCCAGCGTAAACTGGCAACATGGGACAACATGGGACTGGCACTGGGATAAACAAGTGATGCCCAGCAATGCCATCAGTGCCACCCCTCAGTGTCCATCAGTGCCACCCCTCAGTGTCCATCAGTACCACCCCTCAGTGCCCATCCATGCCCAGTGCCCACCTATCAGTGCCCATCTGTGCCACCCATAAGTGCCGCTCATGAGTGCCCATCAGTGTCGCCTATGAGTGCCCAGTGCTGCCTATGAGTGCCCATCAGTGGCACCTATGAGTGCCCATCAGTGCCGCCTATGAGTGCCCATTAGTGCCGCATACCAGCGCCACCTATCAGTGCCGCCTGTCAGTGTCTGACAGTGCTGCCTCACCGGTGCCCATCAGTGCCGCCTCATCGGTGCCCATAATCGAAGTAGACAACTTACTTATTTACCCCAAAAATTTACAGAAAAAAACAAAAACTTTATTTTTTTCAAAATTTTCATTTTTTTTAGTTGCGCAAAAAATAAAAATCGCAGAGGTAATCAAATACCACCAAAAGAAAGCTCTATTTGTTGGAACAAAATGATAACAAAATTGTTTGGGTACAGAGTAGCATGACCGCGCAATTGTCATTCAAAGTGCGACAGCGCTGAAAGCTGAAAATTGGCTTGGGCAGGAAGGTGCGTAAGTGCCTGGTATGGAAGTGGTTAAAATTGGGGTGGACCTCCGCTTTAAGCGTTTTTCGTGGTCCGAAAAACAACTCCTGAATGCGATTTTAGGGCATTTCAGACAACAGCCCATAAACTCCACTGCTGATAAACGTACAAAAACGTCCATGTGCGCACGGACACATAGGACAACATAGAGGGGAGTTTACGGGCTGTTAAAAAAAAAATGCCCAAACTCCAAAAAGCAGCCGTTTATGAGCTCCGGTGTGCATGGGGCACTATGGTTTCTCCTCGGCAGAACCATTCTGGGCGACCATAATTTTGTATATTCCCACAAAACAAAAAGATCTTTATTGCGAGCGTGCGTCAGCGGACAATTCTATTACGGTGTAATAATTTACCAGCCCATCTTGTTGGTCGCATGGATGGGTGCATTTATCTCCTGGTTACGGGCAATTCTGCTCCCAGACACTAATGAAAAGATGGAAGCATGGGCTGTAATGAGACTTGGATTTGCAGGTGCTGCTGCTAATTGTCACTCTAGGTTTCTTCCTGTTTAATTAATTTGACTGCGGGCACTGAGAGGAGAGATAAATACGTGCAGTACTACCCATAATTGCATCAAAGGGGACTCGGCTGGGGCGCGGGTTAACTAATCTGTGCTATCTACATCGAAAAAGACTGGGGAAGTCTTAAAGCACACTTGTCATTTTGGGTGAAAGGAACAAATGAGCTCCTGACTGATACTCCAAAACTCTGGCAGGGCAGCCATCACAAATGGGGCCCCTTACACAGCTTTAGGCAAGGCCCCCCTGGAGCAGAGATGGGGGGGCAGCCAGGTCTGTAAAGGGCCCTGGGGACCATCGGGCCCCTTACATGTGTAATGCAAAAAAAAAAATGGGAGGGAGGCTGGTCAGGCCTGTAAGGGGTCCTGAGGACCATTGAGTCCCTTACAGGTGTGATGCAAAAAAAAAAACGGAGGGGGCCTGGCCGGACCTGTAATGGGCCCTGGGGACCATTGAGCCTCTTACAGGTGTAATGCAAAAAATAAATAAATAAAAAAAAGAATAAAAAAAAAAACAAGAGGGGGACAGCCAGGCCTGTAAGGGGCCCTGGGGACCATCATGGCCCTTACAGGTGTAGTGCAAAAAAAAACAGGAGGGGGGCCAGCCGGGCCCCTGGGGACCATCATGGCCCTTACAGGTGTAGTGCAAAAAAAAACAGGAGGGGGGCCAGCCGGGCCCCTGGGGACCATCGGGCCCCTTACAGGTGTAATGCAAAAAATAAATAAATAATAAAAAAACGGGAGGGGGGGCAGCCAGGTCTGTAAAGGGCCCTGGGGACCATTGAGCCCCTTACAGGTGTAATGCAAAAAATAAATAAATAAAATAAAAAAATTTGGAGGAGGGCTGGCCGGGCCTGTAAGGGGCCCTGGGGAACATTGAGTTCCTCACAGGTGTAATGCAAAAAAAAAAAAATGGGAGGGGTGCTGGCCGGCCTGTAGGGGGCCCTGAGGACCATTGAGCCCCTTACAGGTGTAATGCAAAAAAAAAAAAAAGAATACATTTAAAAAAAATTGGGAGGGGGGCTGGCCTGGCCTGTAAGGGGCCCTGGGGACCATCATGCCCCTTACAGGTGTAGTGGAAAAAAAAAACAGGAGGGGGGCCAGCCAGGCCCCTTGGGACCATCGGACCCCTTACAGGTGTAATGCCTGTACCCCCCCCGATGGCGGCCCTGGACTGAACTATCTATAGAAAAAAAATTAAGTGTGCTGCCTCTTTAACCACTTAAGGACCAAGCCTCTTTCTGAGATTTGGTGTTTACAAGTTAACCACTTGCTGACCTGCCGCCGTCAATTTACTGGCAGCATTTGATGGGCACAGTAGCAGCAATTGATGGGCACACTGGCAGCAATTGATGGGCACAATGTCAGCAATTGATGGGCACAATGTCAGCAATTGATGGGCATTGATGGGCAATTGATGGGCACACTGGCAGCAATTGATGGACACAGTAGTAGCAATTAATGAGCACACTGGTAGCATATGATGGGCACAGTAGCGGCAATTGATAGGCACACTGGCAGCAATTAATGGATACACTGGCAGAAATTGATGGGCACAGTAGTGGCAATTGATGAGCACACTGGCAGCAATTGATGGGCACAGTAGCGGCAATTAATGGGCACAATGGCAGCAATTGATGGGCACACTGGCAGCAATTGATGGGCACAGTAGTGGCAATTGATGGACACACTGGCAGCAATTGATAGGCACAGTGGAGGTAATTGATGGGCACACTGGCAGCAATTGATGGGCACAGTGGCAGCAATTGATGGGCACAGTGGCTGCATTTGATGGCACAGATACAGCAATTTATTGGTACAGTGGCTGCGTTTTATGGGCACAGTGGCTGCGTTTGATGGGCACAGTGGCGGAAATTGATGGCACAGTGGCTGCATTTGATGGGCACAGTGCCTGAGTTTGATGGGCACAGTGGCTACGATTGATGGGCACAGTGGCTGCGTTTAATGAACATAGTGCCTGCATTTTCTGTTTGTTTGCACCCAACCCAAACATTTTGAGCACCAGCTGCCACTGCCAAAGTGTATATTATTTGCCTTGCGTGAAAATTATAGCGTCCGCAAACTATGGTATATACTATTATTCATTTTATAGTGTGGCAGACAATCTGACGATAGCTGGTGCTGGCTGGGGGGCACACTAACTGACACTGACATCAATAATGACACTAATACAGTAATCAGTGCTAATACTATGCATTGTAGTAATGGCTCTAGTTGGGAAGGGGTTAATATCTAGGGCCAATTAAGGGGTTAACTGTGTGCCTAACAATGTGTAATGTGTGTGTTATGTGGTGCTTTTACTAAGTGATCCTGTTTTTTCCCCCTGCTTTGCAGGGAATAAAAAAACAGCATGGTCACCTGTCAGTGTACAGAGCTCTGTGTTGTTCATGACACTGAGCTCTTTCTGTGGATGGCGGAGCCGATCAATAGGTCCTGGTGATCAGTCGTTGGCCGGCACCCGCTGATCGGCTTGCCTGCTAAGTTAGGGCGGCGTAGCCTAAAGCAGGCGGGCGTAAGGGCGCCTAATTCAAATTTGTCTAAGGGGGCGTGTTTTATGATAATGAGGCTTGACCCGACGTGATTGCCGTTTTTTTTCAACTGCGCATGCGCCTACATTTCCCAGTGTGCATTGCGGCTACGTCCGCCGCATGGGCCTATTGATTTCGACGTGAACGTAAACAACGTAAATCCCTATTCACGGACGACTTACGCAAACAACGTAAACATTTCGAATTTCGACGCGGGAACGGCGGCCATACTTAACATTACTATTCCATCTATTTGATGGAATAACTTTAGGCCTGTAATGCGTTACGTAAACGGCGTAAATGTACTGCGGCGGCCGGGCGTACGTTCGTGAATAGGCGTATCTACTGATTTACATATTCTACGCCGACCGCAATGGAAGCGCCACCTAGCGGCCAGCCTCAATATTGCAACCTAACATAGGACGGCGCAAGCCGCCGTATCTTAGATATGTTTAAGCGTATCTCTGTTTGAGAATACACTTAAACATAGGTCGGCGCAGATTCTGAGTTAGGTCGGCGTATCTACTGATAAGCCGGCCTAACTCTACCTGAATCTAGCTAAATGATCATTAATTTTTGCTTTTTTAATGCTATGAAAATGCCTTTTTGAACACCATTCTATCGTTAGGTCTCTTCTAGTTCCTTGGGAGTTAAAAAAAAAAGGTAGAATTTCAGTTTGAAAGCAGTCCGTGAATATTAATGGATGATTCCCGAGATGGAGCAGGGGGCTCCTGTCCCCGGAGCGTGCACAGGAAAGGTTGACATTTATGACAATGAGTTGCACGGTGGGGAGGACGGTATAGGTCGCTGTGGGTGGGGATCATGGAAAAAAGACGATACTGAAATTAGCAGGAGCTCAGGCACCCTACAACGGGCTTTATATAGGAGTGGATACTTCCTTCTGTTCATCTTCTAATCCCTCCCAAAACACCATTATCCTGACCAATTAAGTGATGTCAATGGAAATTATGTTAGCAGGAGAATTCTTTTCTTATTAGCTTTTTTTTTTATTAAAGTGAAACTAAATTGTATCTAAGAACCAGAAACTAAAAAAAATAATGATATATACCGTATTTATCGGCGTATACCGCGCACTTTTTTGCCCTGAAAATCAGGGCAAAATCGATACCGATACCTGCTTCCCGCGCCGAGTTTGAACCACTACGCCGGCATATACCGAGCGCAGTACATTCGTGTATAGTCGGACAGGCTCGGCTCCTCTCGCGCTCACGTCCTGGACGTACAGAACGTGAGCGCGAGAGGAGCCGAACCTGCCCGACTATACACGAGTGTACTGCGCTCGGTATATGCCGGCGCAGTATTCAAACTCGGCGCGGGAAACCGGGAAGAATGCCGCAGAAGGACGCCGGACCCGACGAAGAGGACACCCGAAGCGCATCTTTCGTCCGTAACGTATCTCCGATACAATACGCCGCTGTAACTTTGGGCGCAAGTTCTGTATTCAGAAAGAACTTGCGCCTTTATATATGGCGGCGTAACGTATGTGTGGCGGCGTAAGCCCGCCTAATTCAAATGGGGATGTTGGGGGCGTGTTTTATTTAAATTTTACTTGACCCCGCGTTATTGACTTTTTTTTTGAACGGTGCATGCGCCGTCCGTAAAATATCCCAGTGTGCATTGCTCCAAATTACGCTGCAAGGACGTATTGGATTCGACGTGAACGTAAATGACGTACAGCCGTATTCGCGAACGACTTACGCAAACGACGTAAAAATTTCAAAACTCGGCGCGGGAACGACGGCCATACTTAACATTAGCTACGCCTCATATAGCAGGGGTAACTATACGCCGAAAAAAGCCTAACGTAAACGACGTAAAAAAATGCGCCGGCTGGACGCACGTTTCTGAATCGGCGTATCTACCTAATTAGCATATTCAACGCGTAACTATACGGAAGCGCCACCTAGCGGCCAGCGTAAATATGCAGCCTAAGATACGACGGTGTAAGACACTTACGCCGGTCGGATCTTAGGGAAATCTATGAATCTCTGAATCAGGCACATAGATACGACGGCCCGCACTCGGAGATACGACCCAGCGCCACCCATCAGTGCCCACAGTGCTACCCATCAGTGCCCACAGTGCTACCCATCAGTGCCCACAGTGCTACCCATCAGAGCCCACAGTGCCACCTATCAGTGTCACTAATCAGTGTCACCTATCAGTGCCGCCCATCAGTGTCCACTACCAGTGCTCATCAGTGTCACCTACCAGTGCCCATCAGTGCCACCTGTCAGTGCCCATCAGTGCCCCCCACCAGTGCCACCCATCAGGGCCCATCAGTGCCATCTTATCAGTGGCTATCATTCTCGCCTTATCTGTGCCCATCAGTGCCGCCTAAAGCCTTGTACAAACAATAGGTTAACCAGAGGACAACGGTCTGAAGGACCGTTGTCCTAGGTTAACCTAAGAAGCTGACTGATGGTCCGTCGTGCCTACACACCATCAGTTAAAAAAATGATCGTGTCAGAACGCGGTGACGTAAAACACAACGACGTGCTGAAAAAAACAAAGTTCAATGCTTCCAAGCATGCGTCGACTTGATTCTGAGCATGCGCAGATTTTTAACCGATGGTTGTGCCTACTAACTATCGGTTAGCAATCCATCAGTTACATTTTACATAGGTTAACCTATGGGGCCCACACACGATCGGTTTGGACCGATGAAAACGGTCCTTTAGACCGTTGTCCTCTGGTTAACCTATCGTGTGTACGAGGCTTCATCTGTGCCTATCAGTGCCCACCGGTGCAGCCTATTAGTCCCCACCAGTGCTGCCTCATCAGCGCATTGCAAAATTTATAACAAACTATGAAACATGATTTTTTTTTTCAACATTTTTTTTGTTTAGCAAACAAATAAAAACCACAGAGGTGATCAAATACCACCAAAAGAGCTCTATTCGTGTGAAAAAAATTATAAAAATTTCATTTGGGTACAGCGTTGTGTGACCGCGTAATTGTCGTTAAAAGCTCCCCGCTAGCGGCCGAAAAGCGACGCAAATGCGCTAAAACAAGCAGCACTTTGGCGCCAACGGCCGGCGCTTTCAGCGTGAATGGAGCCTAAAATGAATTACAAAATAAAATGCTGTAAGCTGTCAGAAGCCTCCCACTGGGAAAGTTCTCACAATGATGCACTTGGATTTGCTAATTTATTTGCTTAGCTGAGATCTTTCAGGCTCTGCATGACAGCCAGCGGGCCACACCCACAATACTGCGTCAGACGTCTCTGTTTGTGTAACTCGGGACTAATTGTATTTGCCTGGTGTCTCTGACTTCGTATACACACATATCGTATCGATCCAAATGCTGTACACCGATAACAATATCATTTTATCTTAAATCCCAGTTACAGTCTCACGCCTTTTTTTCTTTTTATAGCCCTGTACTGCTGTATATCATGATTTTAGCACTTGGAAATGACTTTAAATACTTGCACCTCTTAACCACTTAACAACCGGAAGTATTTTCCCCCTTAATGACCAGCCCTATTTTTGCGATTCGGCACTGCGTCGCTTAAACTGACAACTGCGCGGTCGTGCGGCGTTGTACCCAAACAAAATTGACGTCCTTTTTTTCCCACAAATGGAGCTTTCTTTTGGTGGTACTTGATCACCTCTGCGGTTTTTATTTTGTGCTATAAACAAAAATAGAGAGACAATTTTGCAATATTTTTTACTTTTTGCTATAATAAATATCCCCCAAAAAATCTAAAAAAATATTTATTTTTCATCAGTTTAGGCCAATACGTATTCGTCTACATATTCTTGGTAAAAAAAAATCGCAATAATCGTATATTTATTGGTTTGCGCCGCCGTAGAGCACACACCGTACGCCACGCCAACATAGCGGCAAGCATTACATTCAGCAAGCCAGTGCTCTCAACGCTGCGCCAGAGTGGCGTAGGTTTGGAAGGCGCACGCCGCCGTAGGTGGAAGTGGGCGTGACCCCATGCAAATGATGGGCCGAGCGCCAGACAGGTACGTATCACGAACTGCGCATGCGCCGTGATGTGGACGCATACACAGAACCCCCCTGCGCCTGCTCACAACCACGCCGGCACAACTGCCTAAGCTACGTCGGATCACCACGTACGCCATGCACATAATGTATGCCCAGTCAGACACACGTCCAACGCACAATACGCCGGCTTGTGTTTCCTGGTGCAGACCTGTGCATGTCTGTTGCCGGGTTGCACCTCATTTATGGGGAATACATTTACGCCGGACGTACAACTTACGCGAATCTCGCGTAGCATGCGCCGGGCACACGCGCGTTCGTGAATTGGCGTATTTCCCTCATTTGCATGTTTGAATGGCTAATCAATGGGAGCAGCCACATGCGTCCAGCCCATATGTGCGTCCACTCTACGCCGGCGTGTGCAAGCTACGTCGGCGGGGGGTAGTCTGTTTTTAGGCGCATGTTGGTTTTGGGGTCTGCCGCACACATACGCTGGCGCATATTAGCAATTACGTCAGTGTAAGGTGTTATAGGTCGGCGTAAGTGCTTTGTGAATCTGGGCCATATAATCTACAAAATAGGGGATAGTTTTATTGCATTTTAATTTTTTTACTAGTAATGGCGGCGATCTGTGATTTTTATTGTGACCGTGACATTGCGACGGACACATCGGACACTTTTGACACATTTTTGGGACCATTCACATTTATACAGCAAATAGTGCTATAAAACTGGACTGATTACTGTGTAAATGTGACTGGCAGGGAAGGGGTTAACACTAGGGGGCGCTGAAGGGGTTTAATTTGTTCCCTAATGTGTGATTCTAACTGTAGGGGGAGGGGATTCACAAGGGGAGGAGACCAATGTGTGTTCCTCTGTACTGAGAACCCACATCGGTCTCCTCACCTGACAGGTCCGTGGATCTGTGTGTTTACACACCCACCGGGTCCCATGCGATGCCAGAAAGCCCAGGACATCATATGTCTATGGGCGGTAGGGAAGTGGTTAATGACCAGCCCTTTATTACCCACAAATAGAGGTTTTCTTTTGGTGGTATTTGATCACCTCTGCGGTTTTTATTGTTTGCGCAAGAAACAAAAAAGAGCGTACATTTTTGAAAAAAAAATATATTTTTTACTATTTGCTATAATAAATATCCCCAAAAAGTAAAAAAACAAAATGCTTCATCAGTTTAGGCCAATATATATTCTTCTACATATTTTTGGTAAACAAAAAGTCACAATAAGCGTACATTTATTCGTTTTGCGCAAAAGTTATAGCGTCTACAAAATAGGGGATAGATTTATGTCATTTTTATTATTATTATTTTTTTTTACTAGTAATGGCGGTGGTCAGCGATTTTTAGCGGGATTGCGACATTGTGGCAGACACATCGGTCACTTTTGACACTTTTTTGGGACCATTGACATTAATACAGCGATCAGTGCTGAAAAAATGTACTGATTACTGTATAAATGACACTGGCAGGGAAGGGGTTAACACTAGGGGGTGATCAAGGGGTTAAATGTGTTCCCTGGGAGGTGTTTCTAACTGTGGGGGGATGGGACTGACTGGAGGAGAGAGGTCGTTGTTCCTGATCACTAGGAACAGCAGCTCTCTCTACTCCCCTGTCAGAACGGGGATCTGTTTGGTTACATTGACAGATCCCCATTCTGGCTCTCTGTGGAGCGATTACGGGTGGACATCACGTGCACGGCTCCCCCGCCGTGCAGCGGGCACACGTGCGCACCTGCTATAGCTCTTAAAAAAGCTGACATGAAGCTATGGTGATTGGTGGGAATGAGTGGTTAAAGCGGTAATAAGCGGTTGTGTTGTTTTTTTTTTTGGAACTTGCAAGGTAAAGCTATAATGTGCTAGTATCCATCGTATACAAGCACATTATGTGAAACTTACCTTCGAACAAAGCCCTTCCAGCGGCGAGCTGTCACCGGTGACAAGGCTTTCCGTCTTCACTCGTCTTTCTTCCAGGTTCGCAGGCTCCGGCTGTTTGACTGGCTGGAGTTGCGATGACATTACTTCCAAGCATGTACACGGGAGCCGCCATTTACTGCACAGGACTATGGAGGAACGTTCCTTCAGAGCGCATGCGCCAGTGACTTAGCTGCCAGCATGGACAGTAAATATCTCCCAAACGGTGCCGGTTACACAGAATTACACAGAACCCCCAAACATTATATATGTTTTTTAGCAGAGATAGATAATAAAATAGCGGTCGTTACAAAAACTTTTTTCTCAGCCAATCAGGTATCGGGTCTGTTATCTGTCACCTGATTGGCTGAAACGACAGGCGATGTGATTGGACGCCTATCAGGCATCTAATCATAGCAGAGGACGGGAAGAGAAGACATAGAGGAGCGTGGAGGACACAGTCGCCATGACCCGCTGCCCCACCGAGACAGGTAAGTGCCGGGCGGCCGGGGATGCACACTGGCAGCATTTGATTGGCACAGTTTCAGCAATTAATGGGCACACTGGCAGCAATTGATTAGCACAGTAGTGGCAATTGATGAGCGTGTGCCAGTGTTGGCAGCAATTGATGGGCACAGTAGCGGCAATTGATAGGCACACTGGAAGCAATTGATGAGCACAGTGTCAGCAATTGATGGGCACACTGGCAGCAATTGATGGGCACAGTAGCAGCAATTGATGGGCACAGTAGCAGCAATTGATGGGCACAGCCGTGGCAATTGATGAGCACACTGGCAGCAATTGATGGGCATAGTAGTGGCAATTGATAGGCACACTGGCAGCAATTGATGGGCACAGAAGCGGCAATTGATGAGCACACTGGCAGCAATTGATGTGGCACAGTAGCGGCAATTGATGGGCACAGTGGCAGCAATTGATGGGTACAGTAGAGGCAATTGATGGACACACTGGCAGAAATTGATGGGCACAGTGGCAGCAATTGATGGGTACAGTAGCTGCGTTTGATGCCACAGTGGCAGCAATTTATGGGCACAGTGGCTGCGTTTGATGGGCACAGTAGCTGCGTTTGATGGGCACAGTGGCGGCAATTTATGGCATAGTGGCTGCGTTTGATGGCCACTGGTGCTGCAGCTTAGTCCACTAATATAAATAGCAAATGTACCAAAATGTTTGGCTAACTGAGTTGTGTTGGGGAACAATTAAAAATCTACACTTTTCTAAAAAAAAGTCTGTTTTTTTAGGTGTAGTTAGAGTATACTGTATTAGCTGGATTCAGAAAGCTTTACGCCGGCGTATCAGTAGATACGCCGACGTAACTCTGAATCTATGCCGTCCTAAATTTAAGCGTATTCTGGAAACCAGATACGCTTAAATTAGGCTAAGATACGAGCGGCGTAAGTCTCCTACGCCGTCATATCTTAGGGTGCAATTTTCCCGCTGGCCGCTAGGTGGCGCTTCTGTTGAGTTCGGCGTAGAATATGTAAATAACTAGATACGCAGATTCACGAACGTACATGCGCCCGGCGCATTTTTTTTTTACGTTGTTTACGTATGGCTTTTTCCAGCGTAAAGTTAATCGAACAAATATCTGGCCTAGTCAATGTTAAGTATGGCCGTCGTTCCCGCGTCGAAATTTGAAATTTTTACGTCGTTTGTGAATGGGGCTGGATGTTATTTACATTCACGTCGAAACCAATACGTCCTTGCGGCATACTTTGGAGCAATGCACACTGGGATATGTACACGGACGGCGCATGCGCTATTCGTAAAAAACGTCAATCACGTCGGATCACCATCCCTTTACATAAAACACGCCCCCTCATCCTCATTTGAATTAGGCGCGCTTACGCCGGCCCCATTTACGCTACGCCGCCGTAACTTAGGAGGCAAGTGCTTTGTGAATACAGCACTTGCCTCTCTGACTTACAGCAGCGTAGCGTAAATACGATACGCTACGCCGCCGCAAAGATACACACATGTACCTGAATCTAGCTATAAATATTTTGTCATGCCATCTGCATTTGTGTGTTTTCCTGTTTTTTTTGGAGTATTTTTTATTTTGCTTTTGTCTTTAAATAATTATTATGAGGTTAATGATGGGCCATTTATAATAAGGCTGGGACTAATGAGAGTCCATTTATAATAACGCTAATGAGGGACCCTTTAAATGAGGCTAATGAGTGGCCATGAATAGTAAGGCAAAGGAAGGACCACTTTATTATTATTCACAATAGTTGCAAAGAGCTTTTATAATCCTCAGAAGCAATTAAGGCTCTGTTTCCACTACTGCGAGTTGTTGTGCGACTTGACACATGTGAAGTTGCATGATCAGTAAAAATGCATGTAATTCAATGGTCCCCGTTCTAATTGGTGCTTGATTGGGTCTATAAATCCAGAGATTGGTGTAAAGCAGTGTAAACCACACAGCTGCTGTTGCTGCCGAGTCGGTGAATGGAAAAACAAACAGAATCATGAACAAGCAAAGGATATAAAGTGTGTTACTAGTTTATCTGAAAGTGCTAAAAACAGAGCGGAGATTATCTTTTCTCCTTGATCGGGTTGTGGGGTTATGTACAACAGTTACTGGAACTGAGAGCAGATGTATAACATTGGGTGCTTCCCACCTCCAATCACCTTGAATTAATAGTACTTGACGGTGCTCAGTTCACACTTGTGCGACTTGTCATGCGACTTTAGACCAGTGGCGTCACTAGGGTTGGTGTCACCCGGTGCGTTAAAACATGGTGTCACCCCCCTCTGTCTAGGCTGCCCAGCACCAAGCAGGCAGCGCACGGGCACGGGGGCGCACCCCAAACCAGCCCCTGTAAATGATAGTATAGGGCAGTATAGTGGCAGGTTAGGGTAGTATAGAGTGGTATAGTGGCAGGTTGGTGTAGTGGGGTGGTATAGGACAGGTTAAGGTGGTATAGGGCATGTTGGGGTGATATAGGGTAGTTTGGGGTGGTATAGGGCAAGTTAGGGTTGCATAGGGCAGGTTGGGGTGGTATAGGGTAAGTTAGGGTGGTACAGGGCAGGTTGGGGTGGTATAGTGCAAGTTAGGGTGGCATAGGGCAAGTTGGGATGGCATGGAAAAGATTGGGGTGGTACAGGGCAAATTAGGGTGGCATTGAGCATTGGGCAGGTTGGGGTGGTATAGGGCAAGTTATGGTGGCATAGGGCAGATTGGGGTGGTACAGGGCAATTTAGGGTGGCACAGGGCAAGTTGGGGTGGCATGGGAAAGTTTGGGGTGGTACAGGGCATGCTGGGGTGGTACAGGGCAGGCTGTGGTGGCACAGGGCAGGCTGGGGTGGTACAGGGCTGTTTGGGGGGGTACAGTGCAGGCTGGGGTGGTCTAGGGCTGTTTGGGGTGGTACAGGGCAGGCAGGGTGATACAGGGCAGGCTGGGGTGGTACAGGGCAGGCTGGGGTGGCACAGAGCAGGCTGGGGTGGTACAGGGCAGGCTGGGATTGCACAGGGCAGGCTGGGATTGCACAGGGCAGGCTGGGCATGTCAGCTAAAAAAAAACAAAAAAAAACGGGATGGTGTCACCCCTCTAGCGCGTGTCACCCGGTGCGGACCGCACCCCCCGCACGCCCCTAGCAACGCCTCTGCTTTAGACACATAAAGCTGCATGACAAGCCGCAGCCCATTGATTTCTACATGATCTCTACAGCAGGGCTCTCCAAACTTTATAAACAAAGGGCCAGTTTACTGTCCTTCTAACTTTAAGGGGGCCGGACTGTGATCAGTGGGGAAAGAAAATGTCCTGGTGTCAGCGGGACTAAACAATGCCCCATCATTGGTATTAACCACTTGCTTACTGGGCACATAAACCCCCTTCGTGCCCAGGCGAAATTTCAGCTTCCGGCACTGCGTCGCTTTAACTGACAATTGCGCAGTCGTGCGACGTGGCTCCCAAACAAAATTGACGTCCTTTTTTCCCCACAAATAGAGCTTTCTTTTGGTGGTATTTGATCACCTCTGCGGTTTTTATTTTTTGTGCTATAAACAAAAAAAGAGCGACAATTTAAAAAAAATATATATATTTTTTACTTGTTGCTATAATAAATATCCTAATTTTTTTTTTTAAAAAAATTATTTTTTTTCTCAGTTAAGGCCGATGCGTATTTTTCGACGTATTTTTGTCAAAAAAAAAAATCGCAATAAGCGACTGGTTTGCGCAAAAGTTATAGCGCCTACAAAATGGGGAACAGAATTATGATTTTTTTTTTACTAGTAATGGCGGCGATCTGCGATTTTTATTGGGACTGCGATATTGCGGCGGACGAATCGGACACTTTTGACACAAATTTGGGACCATTCACATTTATACAGCGATCAGTGCTATAAAAATGCACTAATTACTGTATAAATGTGACTGGCAGGGAAGGGGTTAACACTAGGGGGTGAGGAAGGGGTTAAATGTGTATCCTGGGTGTGTTCTAACTGTGTGGGGGGAGGGGGGTGACTGGGGGAGGTGACCGATGCTGTGTCCCTATGTACTTGAGAGCCGCGCTGTTGACGTCTTTTGTCAATAGCGCGGGTCTCAAGTGGTTAAAGGGAGGGATAGGGCCCTGTCATTTGTATCAGTGGGAGATATATCGCCCTATCATTGGTGTCAGTGGGAAGAATATGGTCCCATCATTGGTGTCAGTGGGAGATATATCGCCCCATCATTGGTGTCAGTGGAAGGAATAGTGTCCCATTTATGGTGTCAGTGGGAGCAATAGTGCCCCATCATTAGTATCAGTGGGAGGAATAGTGCCCCATCATTGGTATCGGTGGGAATAATAGGGTCCCATCATTGGTGTCAGTGGAAAGAATAGTGTCTTATTGCCAGTGGCACAAGCTATGCCCCACTGTTGCTGACAGTCAGGGGAATAGTGCCTCAAGGGCCAGACAAAAGCATGTAAAGGGCCACATCCGGCCCCAGGGCCGCAGTTTGGAGACCACTGATCTACAGTATCCCACAAAAGTGAGTACACCCCTCACATTTTTGTAAATATCTTATTCTATCTTTTCATGTGACAACACTGAAGAAATGACTGACACCCCGCATCACCGATCAACGCGCTGCGCGCCCCCACAGGCGCGCGCCGGCATGTTATCCTGCTGGACGTCAACGTCAACACAACCACTTCCAGGACGTCAATTGTCTATTGGCCGGGCGGGAAATGTTTAACCCGCCCGACTTTTTGCAGTGATATCTGAATGATGCGCGCAGCTACAGACATCATTCAGATATCACTGCCTTCAGCCGGCGATTCTCTGCACGATAAGAACGATCAAAGCGGCAGTTCCGCCGCTTGATTGTTCTTATAGGCAGCGGGAGGGGACGTCCCCCCCCTCCCGCCGCCATCCGGTGCTTCTCCGGGCTCTCCTGTGCCATCTGGGGCCCCGGAGAACTAATAGGCCGGCGCTGGCTGGGACCAGTCATCACTATGACCATCGGAAGCCCAGGCACGACGTTATGACTTCACGCCCGGGTACCCAGAAGTAAACAAATCCACAGTCGCGGCTGTCGGCATGAGATCGGTGAATTTTTTTTCACGATCTCATGCTTGTAAGCCTGGAGGAGAGATGTGGGGTCTTATTGACCCCGCCTCTCTCCATAAAGAGGACCTGTCACACTGATTCCTACTACAAGGGATGTGTTCATTCCTTGTAATAGGAATAAAAGTGATCAAAAAAAAATGTAAACAAAAAGTGTAAAAATAAAAAAAATGAAGTAAAATAAAAATAAAATAAAAGATTTTTTTTTTAAAACCCCCCTGTCCCCGGTAGCTCGCGCTCAGAAGCGAGCACGCATGCAAGTCCCTCCCACGTATGTAAACGCTGTTCAAACCCCACATGTGAGCTATCATCGCGTGCGTTAGAGCGTGTGGAACAATTCTAGCACTAGACCACCTCCTGTAACTCGAAAATAGTAACCTGTAAAAAAAATTTAAGCGTCACCTATGGAGATTTTTAATTTCCCGAAGTTTGGCGCCATTCCATGAGTGTGCGCAATATTAAAGCGTGACGTGTTAGGTATCTTTTTACTCGACGTAACATCATCTTTCACATTATACAAAAAAATAGGGCTAACTTTACTGTTTTGTTATTTTTTTATTCATGAAACCGTTTTTTTCCCCAAAAAAAGGCGTTTGAAAAATTATTGCGCAAATACCGTGCGAGAAAAAAAGTTGCAATGACTGCCATTTTATTCCCTAGGGTGTCTGCTAAAATATATATATATATATATATATATAATGTTTGGGGGTTCTGATTAATTTTCTAGCAAAAAAAAAAATTAGATTTTTACATGAAGGAGAGAAGTGCAAAAATAGGCCCGGTGGACAAGTGGTTAACTAGATCTGCTTTTTAAAGTGTGTTTTTGAATGGTACATTTTCAATTGATTGCTATGGTCAGGAAATCTATTTTATTATTTAACAAAAAAGAAGTTAAACCTTAAAAGTAAAAAATGAAAAACTCGAACCTACAATCTTCTGATCCGTAGTCAGACACGTTATCCATTGCGCCACTGGCCCTTTAAATCGCTGCTCCCATAAGTGTTTTGTAGTGTAAAGTCTTTAGAACTTTTTTTGTGCAAAGTCGTATCATGAGATAATCAAAAAGTGCTGAAAGTCTATTACAAGAGGCGTGCAAACCAAAGGTTTTGTATTTGGCAATTTCTTTACAGTTCTTTAGACAATATTTACAAATTGATTTGACACTTTATTTCACTATTTTGATTCTTTTAACCACTTCCCGACCTCCTCATGTACATATACGTCGGCAGAATGGCACGGACAGGCACATGTACGTACCTGTACGTCCTCTGCTAGACGTGGGTGGGGGGTCCGATCGGGACCCCCCCCCGGCACATGCGGAGGTCGGGTCCGCTCGGGGAGCGATCCGAGACGACGGCGCGGCTATTTGTTTTTAGCCGCTCCGTCGCGATCGCTCCCCGGAGCTGAAGAACGGGGAGAGCCGTGTGTAAACACGGCTTCCCCGTGCTTCACTGTGGCGGCGCATCGATCGGGTGATCCCCTTTATAGGGGAGATCCGATTGATGATGTCATTCCTACAGCCACACCCCCCTACACTAGTAAACACACACACAGTGATCCCTAAATGTTACAGCGCCCCCTGTGGTTAACTCCCAAACTGCAACTGTCATTTTCACAATAAAGAATGCAATTTAAATGCATTTTTTGCTGTGAAAATGACAATGGTCCCAAAAATGTGTCAAAATTGTCCGAAGTGTCCGCCATAATGTCGCAGTCACGAAAAAAATCGCTGATCGCCGCCATTAGTAGTAAAAAAAATAAAAAAAATAAAAATGCAAAAAAACTATCCCCTATTTTGTAAACGCTATAAATTTTGCGCAAACCAACCGATAAACGATTATTGCGATTTTTTTTTTACTAAAAATAGGTAGAAGAATACGTATCGGCCTAAACTGAGGAAAAAAAAATTTATATATGTTTTTGGGGGATATTTATTACAGCAAAAAGTAAAAAATATAGAATTTTTTTCAAAATTGTCGCTCTATTTTTGTTTATAGCGCAAAAAATAAAAACCGCAGAGGTGATCAAATACCACCAAAAGAAAGCTCTATTTGTGGGGGAAAAAGGACGCCAATTTTGTTTGGGAGCCACGTCGCACGACCGCGCAATTGTCTGTTAAAGCGACGCAGTCCTGAACTGTAAAAACCCCTTGGGTCTTTAGGCAGCAATATGGTCCGGGGCTTAAGTGGTTAAAAAAAATAAAAATTCTAAGCTGAAAGCATAGGCATGCGCACAGGGTGTGCCAGGTGTGCCCAGGCACACCCTAATCGCCCTTTACAGCCCAGATTCCCCCTACTTTCCTGGGTCCCTCCTTCCCCCTGCAGTGCTACCGGCTTCCCTCCTCTCCCACCAGCTGTTGCTGCAAGGATGTTTTTAGGATGAGTGGAGGAAGAGGCCGGTCAATATGTAATTAACCATCCCCTTCCCTTTCTGAATGAACATTGTGAGTGATCAGTAGTGTGTGTTTGAGCTTTGGGGTGCACACCCTAATGCAATAGACTGCGCACACCTATGGCTGAAAGTATTATTTGAATTTCGATCCATGTACAGTGAAACCTGGGATTGCGAGTAACGCGTTTAACGAGCGTTTCGCAATACGAGCATTTCTTAAATCCTGACTCGGTTTGCGAGTGTTGTCTCACAAAGCGATCCACAGCGGTGTGCAGTATCGCGTTTGGCCAGAGGTGCGGGGGCGCCAGAGACGTTCTGAGTCGAGTGGAGCCGATCGGAGCTGCTCTGAGCGGCTTGTAAATGCTCGGAAATACACAGTTCATGAGCCTTTCCAAGGACAAGCTGTCCCCGAGTATTTCCGGGGCTCTCCGGCACCTCCCCCCACCTCTGGCCACATGCGGTATTGCATGCTATAGAAGTCAATGCGGAACTCGGCTTATACTCGAGTCACCTTTTTGCGCTTGAACTCCCGGATTTTGGGGACCCGGTACCGGCCACCTGGACCCCAAACTTTGCACACATGTAGCCCCATTTCTCCTCTACAAGTGTGCAAAGTTTGTTGTCTGGGGGACCTATGGCTGGGGAGCACCGATTTTTCAAAGCCGGGCACCCCTTCCATAGACTCCCATGTTACACGACAGTCTAGTCATGGGCACAGTGAGGCATGCACATGGAAACAGTGAGGCACAGTGAGGCACGGACACAGTGAGGCATGGGTACAGTGAGGCATGGACACAGTGAAGCAAAGTAAGGCACAGTGAGGCATGCAGGTGGACACCCTAGGCTTATACTTGAGTCAATATGTTTTCCCAGTTTTTTGTGGTAAAATTAGGTGCCTCGGCTTATATTCGGTAACTTCTAATGGCATTCATTAACTGACCGAATCTACTAGTTTAGTTATCTACTAGTGTATGGCAAGCTTTATTTTGCCCATAATTGCACTTAAAATTGCTACAATGTTTATTTTCTACATGTATAAAGTAAAAGCCGAGCCAGGTAGGATTCGAACCTACAATCTTCTGCTCCGTAGGCAGACGCGTTATCCATTGCGCCACTGGCCCCTTGGTTGCTTTTAGCCCACCATAGTTATTCTTTATGTATGCAACAGGTGGCCTAAAGTTTATATAACTAAAAACTTATCTTAACTGCTCTCTTTGGTCCATTAAATGTACAGTTTAAAATGTTATCTGTTTATAAAGTGCAATTTCCAGTGAGTCAAGAAGTGCTGCCCTGTGTCTTGTGCACATCCCCAGGTTGCAGCCCAAGGGGGAAAAAAACTCACATTGTCCGCCAATTAATTATGCTCCCCCAGCATGCGCTAGTGACAATAAACCTCCTACTGGTTGGCTAGTGGAAATATCAATAATCATAACTCACTGTGGCCTCTCATACTATTAGCAGAGGTACCAGTGACACCTACTGGCAGCAGAGAGAAAGCACAGCTCCACTGAGTTTAGGGGAAACCCATGTGAACAATATGGGCTGGATTCAGATACAATGGTGTATCTATCCGCCCGGCGTAACGTATGCTGTAACTTTGGGCGCAAGTTCTGTAATCAGAAGGAACTTGCGCCCTTAGTTACGGCGGCGTAGCGTATGTGTTGCGGCGTAAGGCCCCCTAATTCAAATGGTGATGTAGGGGGCGTGTTTTATTTAAATTGTAGTTGACCCCGCATTTTTGACGTATTTTTTGAACGGCGCATGCGCCATCCGTAAAATATCCCAGTGTGCATTGCTCCAAATTACGCCGCAAGGACGTTTTGGATTCGACGTGAACGTAAATGACGCAAAGCAGTATTCGCGACCGACTTACACAAACGACGTAAAAATTTCAAAACTCGGCACGGGAACGACGGCCATACTTAACATTAGCTACGTCTCATATAGCAGGGGTAACTATACGCCGAAAAAAGCCGAACGTAAACGACGTAAAAAAAATTCGCCGGCGGGACGTACGTTTTTGATTCGCCATATCTACCTAATTAGCATATTCCTTGCATAAACATACGGAAGCGCCACCTAGCGGCCAGCCTGAAATTGCAGCCTAAGATACGACGGTGTAAGACACTTATACCTGTTGGATCTTAGGAAAATCTATGCGTAACTGATTCTCTGAATCACGCGCATAGATACGACCTCCCGCACTCAGAGATACGACAGCGTATCAGGAGATACGCCGTCGTATCTTGTCTCTGAATCTGGCCCCTGGACTATAAATTCAGCTGGCTTATTACCACCCAGCAAGGATAAATGTAAAACTTTCAATGACAGTACAGAACCAGAACACATGTAGGAAGAGCCCTCCTCCCTCCCACATATCCACAAAGAGCAACAGCTACCGGGCTAATTCTGCCATTTGTTATATACATGTTAAAATCTCCATTTTTTTACTAGAAAATTACTTTGAACCTCCAAACATTATATATTTTCTGAAAGCAAAGGCCCTGGAGAATGAAATGGTGGCTGTTGAAATTTGTTATGTCACGTGATATTTGCACAGCAGTTTATCAAACACAAATTTTCAGGAGAAAATGCACTTTAATGAAATTCAATATAATAGCCAATTTTTTGGTAACACATAAAAGATGATGTTAGGCCAAGTAAATAGATACCCTGTTTCCCCGAAAATAAGCCCTACCCCGAAAATAAGACCTAGCTTTATTTTTGGGGATGGCTGCAATATAAGCCCTACCCCGAAAATAAACCCTAGTTAAAGTCGTCTTAAAAACATGTAATCCATTTTGTAAAAAGATTATATAATGTGCAGTGTGTCTCCTTTTGTAACTTTGTTTTGGAAAATACCTTACTTACAGTGCCGCTGGGCGCTCACGTGACCGGCTGGAGATCTTCTCCTCTCCGACGTCAGCGGTCCCTTCTTCTGCAGTGCTCAGAGCGGAGAAGAAGAGCTACGGCGGGTCACTGTGCTGGCTATCATGCTTTAAAGGTTCAGGATATATTTTTTTTCTTTTTGGGGTTACAACCACTCTAAGATCGTCATGATGACATGACTGTATTTGAATAAATGTAGATTATTGTACATACTGTAAACAAATAAGACATCCCCTGAAAATAAGCCCTAGTGTGATTTTTGTACCCAAAATTAATATAAGACCCGGTCTTATTTTCGGGGAAACACGGTAACTAACATTTCACATTCTAAAATTTCATGGAATGGTGATAAACTATGGTACATTAAATTATCCATAGGCGATGATGCTAGGACTACTACTCTCACTCTGACTTATGCAGCAATACCTCTCATGCGTGTTGTGATCAATGTCTATATATGCGTGTAGGACCTACATGTGTGATCGATCGCATTTATGTGTGAGAACTCCACCTTAGTTTGTCTGAATTCTGCTAACCTTTTAAGTAATATAGTATACTGTTAATTTTGCACAATGCAACATGATAAAATAGAACTGCTTGTTCATTGAAAAAAATCTGGAGAATGCGGGCATCGATCCCGCTACCTCTCACATGCTAAGCGAGCGCTCTACCATTTGAGCTAATCCCCCTCATTAAGGACTTCTGTGGGGGAAGGGGATGATCCCTAAACGCTGCATCACCTACTACTGACCCCTGAACTCTGCATCAATTACTACTTACCTCTGCACCCAAAGGTCACTACTACTGACCCCTGAACCCTGCACCCTTCCTGACCCCTGAACTTTATGTCACTTACTACTGACCCCTGAACTCTGTGTTACTAACTACTGACCCCTGAACTCTGTGTTACTTACTACTGATCCTGAACTCTGCTTCAATTAAATGCTTAACCTCCCTGTTACATATACTGACTTTTCCTTCTCTCTACACCCCATTTTCTTTTTTTATTTCAAAAATTTTCAAAGTAACAAACAAGCATGGATTGATTTTCACGTAAAGTTTAGTTATACACTTAGGGGTGTATTTGTCCATCAAAACTACACATTACATTCTCCATCAAAGCTGTATGTAAATTTTCTCTGTTCGAATGAGGCACAATCGATTGTTCTTTGGCTATATTGTCTGCAATACAAATGTGTGAATGCAGATTTCACCCAATAGATGGAGTTGAGGAGCATACTTATTTCCTGTGATTACCATTGCCAACTAGTGGTCAAACGGAATCATTCTCATTTACACATTCAAGTCGAGAATATAGTTTGAGAACATTTAATTTTGCCCTATTTACACAGAACGAATTTACATGCAGTATCGATGAAGTAACAGCTATGCAAGATTTTAAAAATAAAAATACCCCTTTATTTTACCAAATGCAGTATCTTAAATAGAGGTTTTTTTATTTACTTAAAAACACTTGGAGAATGCAGGCTTTACAGGTTAAAAGTTTAAAGTTTTACAGGTTTATAGGTTTAAAGTTTACATATTTACAAGTTTAAAGTTTAAAGTTTATAGGTTTAAATTTTATAGGTTTAAAGTTTACAGGTTTAAAGTTTACAGGTTTATAGTTTTAAAGTTTAAAGTTGACAGATTTACAAGTTTAAAGTTTACAGGTTTAAAGTTTAAAGTTGACAGATTTATAAGTTTAAAGTTTACATTTTAAAGTTTACAGTTTTATAAGTTTTAAAGTTTAAAGTTGACAGATTTACAAGTTTAAAGTTTACAGGTTTAAAGTTTAGAGTTTATAGGTTTAAAGTTTACAAGTTTAAAGTTTAAATTTTAAAGTTTACAATTTTATAAGTTTAAAGTTTAAAGTTTACAGGTTTACAAGTTTAAAGTTTAAAGTTTAAAGGTTTACAAGTTTACAGGTTTATAAGTTTAAAGTTTACAGATTACCAGTTTAAAGTTAAACAGGAGGTGTGGTGCTCCTGTTAATTACTACTATATTGGAACTGTTTTTTTTATAAAAAAAAAAAATCTGGAGAATGCGGGCATCGATCCCGCTACCTCTCACATGCTAAGCGAGCGCTCTACCATTTGAGCTAATCCCCCTCATAATGGTGTCCTGAGAGGGAAGGGGATGAACACCCAAGAAGAGGAGGATTCGGGCTTCTCTGTACAAAACCAACTACACAGAGCAGGTAAGTATAACATGTTTGTTATTTCGTTTTTAATTTTAAATAATACACCAATAGGTGAATCTGTGACCAAAATGTAAAGTGTATGTGAATGGTGCTGCGCTGTTGCAAAACGAAAGTGACACAAATATTATAGATACAAAGTGATACTGAAACTATACACAAGGTGGCAGATGTAAGAGCTTTACTGCCACCTTGTGTATAGTTTCAGTATCACTTTTTATCTATAATATTTGTGTCACATTCGTTTGGCAAAAGCGCAGCACCATTCACATACACAAATCACCATAAACAAGTTCTAATGGCAGGATCAACAGGTTATTAAACTACATTACTGGGGGAGTCAGAAAAGCAAACACAGCTGTGCTAATTCTGGTAAAAGATTGCATCACGGATGTCATTTCAAAGCTGGCCGCACACTAATAAAAAGTCATTCAAAAATGTAAATTTCAATACAATTTTTTAGTTTTTCTAATAGTTAATGGGGTCAATGATTGTTTTCAAATGCAGTGTCGAGAAAACTTAAAGGATCAGGAGGGAACCTTTTCCTCTATTGAGCAAGTTTCTACCATTTCAAACAATATTTTGAAGTAACTTCATCAAGTGATCGACATACAAATCAAGTGATCAACATACAAATATTCGTTGAGTTATCTACTAGTGTATGGGTAGCTTTATTTTGCCCATAATTGCACTTAAAATTGCTACATTGTTTATTTTCTACATGTATAAAGTAAAAGCCGAGCCAGGTAGGATTCGAACCTACAATCTTCTGCTCCGTAGGCAGACGCGTTATCCATTGCGCCACTGGCCCCTTGGTTGCATTCTACCCATCACAGTGCTATCCTTTATGTATGCATCAGGTGGCCTAAAGTTTATATAACTAAAGAACTTATGTTAAGTGCTCTCTTTGGTCCATTAAAGCGTTATCTGTTTATAAAGTGCAAAGAAAAAAAAATCTGTTGATCCTTCCAGTGAGTCGAGAAGTGCTGCCCTGTGTCTTGAGCACTTCCCCAGGTTGCAGCCCAAGGGGGAAAAAAACTCACATTGTCTGCCAATTAACTATGCTCCCCCCAGCATGCACCAGTGACAATAAACCTCCTACTGGTTGGCTAGTGGAAATATCAATAATCATAACTCACTGTGACATCACATACTATTGCCAGAAGTACCAGTGACACCTACTGGCAGCAGAGAGAAAGCACAGCTCCACTGAGTTTAGGTGAAACCCATGTGAACAACTGAACTATAAATTCAGCAGGCTTACTACCACCCAGCAAGGATACATTTAAAGCTTTGCATGACAGTACAGGACCACAACACATGTAGGAAGAGCCCTCCTCCCTCCCACATCTCCAACAAAGAGCAACAGCTACCGGGCTAATTCTGCCATTTCTTATATACATGTTAAAATCTCCATTTTTTTTTACTAGAAAATTACTTTGAACCTCCAAACATTATATATTTTCTGAAATCAAAGGCCCTGGAGAATGAAATGGTGGCTGTTGAAATTTGATATATCACGCAATATTTTCACAGCAGTATATCAAACGCAAATTTTCAGGAGAAAATGCACTTTAATGAAATTCAATATAATACCCAATTTTTTGGTAACACATAAAAGATGATGTTAGGCCAAGTAAATAGATAACTAACATTTCACATTCTAAAATTTCATGGAATGGTGATAAACTATGGTACATTAAATTATACATAGGCGATGGTGCTAGGACTACTACTCTCACTCTGACTTATGCATCAATACCTCTCATGCGTGTTGTGATCAATGTCTATATATGCGTGTAGGACCTACATGTGTGATCGATCGCATTTACGTGTGAGAACTCCACCTTAATTTGTCTGGATTCTGTTAACCTTTTAAGTCATATAGTATACTGTTAATTTTGCACAATGCAACATGATAAAATAGAACTGATGTTCATTGAAAAAAAACTTGGAGAATGCGGGCATCGATCCCGCTACCTCTCACAGCATGTGAGAGGTAGCGCTCTACCATTTGAGCTAATCCCCCTCATAATGGATTTTGTGGGGGAAGGGGATGATCCCTGAACGCTGCATCACCTACTACTGACCCCTGAACTCTGCATCAATTACTACTAACCTCTGCACCTGAAGGTCACTACTACTGACCCCTGAACCCTGCACCCTTCCTGACCCCTGAACTTTATGTCACTTACTACTGACCCCTGAACTCTGTGTTACTAACTAATGACCCCTGAACTCTGTGTTACTTACTACTGATCCTGAACTCTGCTTCAATTAAATGCTGAACCTCCCTGTTACATATACTGACTTTTCCTTCTCTCTACACCCCATTTTCTTTTTTTATTTCAAAAATTTTCAAAGTAACAAACAAGCATGGATTGATTTTCACGTAAAGTTTAGTTATACACTTAGGGGTGTATTTATACAAAACTTGCCTATTTGTCCATCAAAACTACACATTACATTCTCCATCAAAGCTGTATGTAAATTTTCTCTGTTCGAATGAGGCACAATGGATTGTTCTTTGGCTATATTGTCTGCAATACAAATGTGTGAATGTGGATTTCACCCAATAGATGGAGTTGAGGAGCATACTTATTTCCTGTGATTACCATTGCCAACTAGTGGTCAAACGGAATCATTCTTATTTACACATTCAAGTCGAGAATATAGTTTGAGAACATTTAATTTTGCCCTATTCACACAGAACGAATTTACATGCAGTATCGATGAAGTAACAGCTATGCAAGATTTTAAAAATAAAAATACCCCTTTATTTTACCAAATGCAGTATCTTAAATAGAGGTTTTTTTATTTACTTAAAAACACTTGGAGAATGCGGGCTTTACAGGTTAAAAGTTTAAAGTTTTACAGGTTTATAGTTTTAAAGTTTACCTATTTACAAGTTTAAAGTTTACAGGTTAAAGTTTAAAGTTTACAATTTTATAAGTTTAAAGTTTAAATTTTAAAGTTTACAGGTTTACACGTTTAAAGTTTATAGGTTTAAAGTTTATAGGTTTAAAGTTTATAGGTTTAAAGTTTACAGGTTTATAGTTTTAAAGTTTAAAGTTGACAGATTTACAAGTTTAAAGTTTACAGGTTTAAATGTTAAAGTTTACAATTTTATAATGTTAAAGTTTACAATTTTATAAGTTTAAAGTTTAAATTTTAAAGTTTACAGTTTTATAAGTTTTAAAGTTTAAAGTTGACAGATTTATAAGTTTAAATTTTAAAGTTTACAGTTTTATAAGTTTTAAAGTTTAAAGTTGACAGATTTACAAGTTTCAAGTTTACAGGTTTAAAGTTTAGAGTTTATAGGTTTAAAGTTTAAAGTTTATAAGTTTAAAGTTTAAATTTTAAAGTTTACAATTTTATAAGTTTAAAGTTTACAGGTTTACAAGTTTAAAGTTTATAGGTTTAAAGTTTACAGGTTTATAGTTTTAAAGTTTAAAGTTGACAGATTTACAAGTTTAAAGTTTACAGGTTTACATTTTAAAGTTTACAATTTTTATAAGTTTAAAGTTTACATTTTAAAGTTTACAGTTTTATAAGTTTTAAAGTTTAAAGTTGACAGATTTATAAGTTTAAAGTTTAAATTTTAAAGTTTACAGTTTTATAAGTTTTAAAGTTTAAAGTTGACAGATTTACAAGTTTAAAGTTTACAATTTTATAAGTTTGAAGTTTACAGGTTTACAAGTTTAAAGTTTACATTTTAAAGTTTACAGGTTTACAAGTTTAAAGTTTAAAGGTTTACAAGTTTATAAGTTTAAAGTTTACAGATTACCAGTTTAAAGTTAAACAGGAGGTGTGGTGCTCCTGTTAATTACTACTATATTGGAACTGTTTTTTTTATCGAAAAAAAATCTGGAGAATGCGGGCATCGATCCCGCTACCTCTCACATGCTAAGCGAGCGCTCTACCATTTGAGCTAATCCCCCTCATAGTGGTGTCCTGAGAGGGAAGGGAATGAACACCCAAGAAGAGGAGGATTCGGGCTTCTCTGTACAAAACCAACTACACAGAGCAGGTAAGTATAACATGTTTGTTATTTCGTTTTTATTTTAAATAATATACCAATAGGTGAATCTGTGACCAAAATGTAAAGTGTATGTGAATGGTGCTGCGCTGTTGCAAAACGAAAGTGACACAAATATTATAGATACAAAGTGATACTGAAACTATACACAAGGTGGCAGATGTAAGAGCTTTGACTGCCACCTTGTGTATAGTTTCAGTATCACTTTTTATCTATAATATTTGTGTCACATTCGTTTGGCAAAAGCGCAGCACCATTCACATACACAAATCACCATAAACAAGTTCTAATGGCAGGATCAACAGGTAATTAAACTACATTACTGGGGGAGTCAGAAAAGCAAACACAGCTGTGCTTATTCTGGTGACAGATTGCATCATGGATGTCATTTCAAAGCTGGCCGCACACTAATAAAAAGTCATTAAGAAATGTAAATTTCAATACAATTTTTTAGTTTTTCTAATAGTTAATGGGGTCAATGATTGTTTTCAAACGCAGTGTCGAGAAAACTTGAAGGAGCAGGAGGGAACCTTTTCCTCTATTGAGCAAGTTTCTACCATTTCAAACAATATTTTGAAGTAACTTCATCAAGTGATCGAATGGCCTAAGAATTGACATACAAATATTCGTTGAGTTATCTACTAGTGTATGGGTAGCTTTATTTTGCCCATATATGCACTTAAAATTGCTACATTGTTTATTTTCTACATGTATAAAGTAAAAGCCGAGCCAGGTAGGATTCGAACCTACAATCTTCTGCTCCGTAGGCAGACGCGTTATCCATTGCGCCACTGGCCCCTTGGTTGCATTCTCCCGATCACAGTGCTATCCTTTATGTATGCATCAGGTGGCCTAAAGTTTATATAACTAAAGAACTTATGTTAAGTGCTCTCTTTGGTCCATTAAAGCGTTATCTGTTTATAAAGTGCAAAGAAAAAAAATCTGTTGATCCTTCCAGTGAGTCGAGAAGTGCTGCCCTGTGTCTTGAGTACTTCCCCAGGTTGCAGCCCAGGGGGGGAAAAAACTCACATTGTCTGCCAATTAATTATGCTCCCCCCAGCATGCACCAGTGACAATAAACCTCCTACTGGTTGGCTAGTGGAAATATCAATAATCATAACTCACTGTGACATCACATACTATTGCCAGAGGTACCAGTGACACCTACTGGCAGCAGAGAGAAAGCACAGCTCCACTGAGTTTAGGGGAAACCCATGTGAACAACTGAACTATAAATTCAGCAGGCTTACTACCACCCAGCAAGGATACATTTAAAGCTTTGCATGACAGTACAGGACCACAACACATGTAGGAAGAGCCCTCCTCCCTCCCACATCTCCAACAAAGAGCAACAGCTACCGGGCTAATTCTGCCATTTCTTATAAACATGTTAAAATCACAATTTTTTTACTAGAAAATTACTTTGAACCTCCAAACATTATATATTTTCTGAAAGCAAAGGCCCTGGAGAATGAAATGGTGGCTGTTAAAATTTGATATGTCACGCAATATTTTCACAGCAGTATATCAAACGCAAATTTTCAGGAGAAAATGCACTTTAATGAAATTCAATATATACCCAATTTTTTGGTAACACATAAAAGATGATGTTAGGCCAAGTAAATAGATAACTAACATTTCACATTCTAAAATTTCATGGAATGGTGATAAACTATGGTACATTAAATTATCCATAGGCGATGGTGCTAGGACTACTACTCTCACTCTGATTTATGCATCAATACCTCTCATGCGTGTTGTGATCAATGTCTATATATGCGTGTAGGACCTACATGTGTGATCGATCGCATTTACGTGTGAGAACTCCACCTTAGTTTGTCTGGATTCTGCTAACCTTTTAAGTCAAAATGTAAAGTGTATGTGAATGGTGCTGCGCTGTTGCAAAACGAAAGTGACACAAATATTATAGATACAAAGTGATACTGAAACTATACACAAGGTGGCAGATGTAAGAGCTTTGACTGCCACCTTGTGTATAGTTTCAGTATCACTTTTTATCTATAATATTTGTGTCACATTCGTTTGGCAAAAGAGCAGCACCATTCACATACACAAATCACCATAAACAAGTTCTAATGGCAGGATCAACAGATAATTAAACTAACATAAAACAAAAAAGGAGTCGCGCTAAGTAATTGAAAATTGCAAATAAATAATACCAAGTGAGTGATTATGTGCAAATCTGAAAAATATGAACCAAAATAATCATAGCAAATCAAGCCTCAAAAAGTGGTCCACAAAATAATTAGTGAAAAAGAGGGAAATGAACCCAATCAAATAAACTGAATAGGTGTAAAAACACAGTCCCAAATATAGTGATAGAGAAAGTCCCAAGGTGTTGAATAAATCCACAGCGTCGTGATGACTGACAGACAGGAGACCTCCACCAACGGGTAACACTGACTCTTACCACAGAGCAAATAAAAAACAGCAGCAACGATATCCACTCTCCACTGAGGAAACAGACTCACTCATCCATCCACTGGTGGTTCTCTCAATGGGCAACCCAAAATAATACTCCAGCGTATGTGAAGAGAGATCAGAAGGGACTCATAGCGTAATACTGCATAGATAATTTATTTAAAAAGCGAAATATTGCACTTACATTAGTCCAATAACAATAGGCATATAAAAACACGGTCTGTGTATGAAGCGTGTGCCCAGGATATCCGGGGTCCTCACATGTGCAACGCGGTGACGTCAAAGCGCCGCCTCCCAACGTTTCGTCTAAACACAGACTTGGTCACGGGATGAGGAAGCGCTTCACATCACCGCATTAAATACAAAAAGAAAACAAGGAAGGCATGGCTGAACTCCGAGATGGAACTGGCGACCTGGCGCCAGACCCACGTCCTCCATCTTGGTTAATGGAAAACCGCCGGTGACTGCCAGTATAGTGTCACCGGAGGAGCGTAACATCTAATCTTACACCGAGATCTTTCACAAAAAGATGTTGCACCCGTGGCCATCCATAACTACTATTGTATTGCGCTTTGTTATAGCGCACATAGCCAAAACAGAAAAAAGGAAAAAATAATTATTCACCAATAAGGGGAAAAATAAAAAATAAAAATATAAAATACTAATAAACCGTCCCTGCTGGGAAGCAAAGATGGTATATGTATATAAAAACAACCAATTATGGCTGTACACAAATAATAACCGGGGAATAAATTTGTCCAAGGCTCAAACGTGCAGCTGGACAGATCCATCTCAAGTCACTACCAATAAAAAACATTAAAAATAATATTCATTCCAATGAAGTGCATAAATAGATGGTAAAAAAATTAAACTACATTACCGGGGGAGTCAGAAAAGCAAACACAGCTGTGCTAATTCTGGTGACAGATTGCATCATGGATGTCATTTCAAAGCTGGCCGCACACTAATAAAAAGTCATTAAAAAATTTAAATTTCAATACAATTTTTTAGTTTTTCTAATAGTTAATGGGGTCAATGATTGTTTTCAAACGCAGTGTCGAGAAAACTTGAAGGAGCAGGAGGGAACCTTTTCCTCTATTGAGCAAATTTCTACCATTTCAAACAATATTTTGCAGTAACTTCATCAAGTGATCGAATGGCCTAAGAATTGACATACAAATATTCGTTGAGTTATCTACTAGTGTATGGGTAGCTTTATTTTGCCCATAATTGCACTTAAAATTGCTACAATGTTTATTTTCTACATGTATAAAGTAAAAGCCGAGCCAGGTAGGATTCGAACCTACAATCTTCTGCTCCGTAGGCAGACGCGTTATCCATTGCGCCACTGGCCCCTTGGTTGCATTCTCCCGATCACAGTGCTATCCTTTATGTATGCATCAGGTGGCCTAAAGTTTATATAACTAAAGAACTTATGTTAAGTGCTCTCTTTGGTCCAGTAAAGCGTTATCTGTTTATAAAGTGCAAAGAAAAAAAATCTGTTGATCCTTCCAGTGAGTCGAGAAGTGCTGCCCTGTGTCTTGAGCACTTCCCCAGGTTGCAGCCCAAGGGGGAAAAAAACTCACATTGTCTGCCAATTAATTATGCTCCCCCCAGCATGCACCAGTGACAATAAACCTCCTACTGGTTGGCTAGTGGAAATATCAATAATCATAACTCACTGTGACATCACATACTATTGCCAGAAGTACCAGTGACACCTACTGGCAGCAGAGAGAAAGCACAGCTCCACTGAGTTTAGGGGAAACCCATGTGAACAACTGAACTATAAATTCAGTAGGCTTACTACCACCCAGCAAGGATACATTTAAAGCTTTGCATGACAGTACAGGACCACAACACATGTAGGAAGAGCCCTCCCTCTCATGCGTGTTGTGATCAATGTCCATATATGCGTGTAGGACCTACATGTGTGATCGATCGCATTTACGTGTGAGAACTCCACCTTAATTTGTCTGGATTCTGTTAACCTTTTAAGTAATATAGTATACTGTTAATTTTGCACAATGCAACATGATAAAATAGAACTGCTTGTTCATTGAAAAAAATCTGGAGAATGCGGGCATCAATCCCGCTACCTCTCACATGCTAAGCGAGCGCTCTACTATTTGAGCTAATCCCCCTCATGATGGAATGTGTGGGGGAAGGGGATGATCCCTAACTGCTGCACCATCTACTACTGACCCCTGAACTCTGCATCAATTACTACTAACCTCTGCACCTGAAGGTCACTACTACTGACCCCTGAACCCTGCACCCTTCCTGACCCCTGAACTTTATGTCACTTACTACTGACCCCTGAACTCTGTGTTACTAACTAATGACCCCTGAACTCTGTGTTACTAACTACTGACCCCTGAACTCTGCTTCAATTAAATGCTGAACCTCCCTGTTACATATACTGACTTTTCCTTCTCTCTACACCCCATTTTCTTTTTTTATTTAAAAAAAATTCAAAGTAACAAATAAGCATGGATTGATTTTCACGTAAAGTTTAGTTATACACTTAGGGGTGTATTTATACAAAACTTGCCTATTTGTCCATCAAAACTACACATTACATTCTCCATCAAAGCTGTATGTAAATTTTCTCTGTTCGAATGGGGCACAATGGATTGTTCTTTGGCTATATTGTCTGCAATACAAATGGGTGAATGCAGATTTCACCCAATAGATGGAGTTGAGGAGCATACTTATTTCCTGTGATTACCATTGCCAACTAGTGGTCAAACGGAATCATTCTCATTTACACATTCAAGTCGAGAATATAGTTTGAGAACATTTAATTTTGCCCTATTCACACAGAACGAATTTACATGCAGTATCAATGAAGTAACAGCTATGCAAGATTTTAAAAATAAAAATACCCCTTTATTTTACCAAATGCAGTATCTTAAATAGAGGTTTCTTTTATTTACTTAAAAACACTTGAAGAATGCGGGCTTTACAGGTTAAAAGTTTAAAGTTTTACAGGTTTATAGTTTTAAAGTTTACATATTTACAAGTTTAAAGTTTACAGGTTTAAAGTTTAAAGTTTATAGGTTTAAAGTTTATAGGTTTCAAGTTTACAGGTTTATAGTTTTAAAGTTTAAAGTTTACAGGTTTAAATTTGAAAGTTTACAATTTTATAAGTTTAAATTTTAAAGTTTACAGTTTTATAAGTTTTAAAGTTTAAATTTGACAGATTTATAAGTTTAAAGTTTAAATTTTAAAGTTTACATTTTTATAAGTTTTAAAGTTTAAAGTTGACAGATTTACAAGTTTAAAGTTTACAGGTTTAAAGTTTAGAGTTTATAGGTTTAAAGTTTAAAGTTTACAAGTTTAAAGTTTAAATTTTAAAGTTTACAGGTTTACAAGTTTAAAGTTTACATTTAAAAGTTTACAGGTTTACAAGTTTAAAGGTTTACAAGTTTACAGGTTTATAAGTTTAAAGTTTACAGATTACCAGTTTAAAGTTAAACAGGAGGTGTGGTGCTCCTGTTAATTACTACTATATTGGAACTGTTTTTTTTATCGGAAAAAAAATCTGGAGAATGCGGGCATCGATCCCGCTACCTCTCACATGCTAAGCGAGCGCTCTACCATTTGAGCTAATCCCCCTCATAGTGGTGTCCTGAGAGGAAAGGGGATGAACACCCAAGAAGAGGAGGATTCAGGCTTCTCTGTACAAAACCAACTACACAGAGCAGGTAAGTATAACATGTTTGTTATTTCGTTTTTATTTTAAATAATACACCAATAGGTGAATCTGTGACCAAAATGTAAAGTGTATGTGAATGGTGCTGCGCTGTTGCAAAACGAAAGTGACACAAATATTATAGATACAAAGTGATACTGAAACTATACACAAGGTGGCGGATGTAAGAGCTTTGACTGCCACATTGTGTATAGTTTCAGTATCACTTTTTATCTATAATATTTGTGTCACATTCGTTTGGCAAAAGCGCAGCACCATTCACATACACAAATCACCATAAACAAGTTCTAATGGCAGGATCAACAGGTAATTAAACTACATTACTGGGGGAGTCAGAAAAGCAAACACAGCTGTGCTAATTCTGGTGACAGATTGCATCATGGATGTCATTTCAAAGCTGGCCGCACACTAATAAAAAGTCATTCAAAAATGTAAATTTCAATACAATTTTTTAGTTTTTCTAATAGTTAATGGGGTCAATGATTGTTTTCAAATGCAGTGTCGAGAAAACTTGAAGGAGCAGGAGGGAACCTTTTCCTCTATTGAGCAAATTTCTACCATTTCAAACAATATTTTGAAGTAACTTCATCAAGTGATCGAATGGCCTAAGAATTGACATACAAATATTCGTTGAGTTATCTACTAGTGTATGGGTAGCTTTATTTTGCCCATAATTGCACTTAAAATTGCTACAATGTTTATTTTCTACATGTATAAAGTAAAAGCCGAGCCAGGTAGGATTCGAACCTACAATCTTCTGCTCCGTAGGCAGACGCGTTATCCATTGCGCCACTGGCCCCTTGGTTGCATTGTACCGATCACAGTGCTATCCTTTATGTATGCATCAGGTGGCCTAAAGTTTATATAACTAAAGAACTTATGTTAAGTGCTCTCTTTGGTCCATTAAAGCGTTATCTGTTTATAAAGTGCATGAAAAAAAAATCTGTTGATCCTTCCAGTGAGTCGAGAAGTGCTGCCCTGTGTCTTGAGCACTTCCCCAGGTTGCAGCCCAAGGGGGAAAAAACTCACATTGTCTGCCAATTAATTATGCTCCCCCCAGCATGCACCAGTGACAATAAACCTCCTACTGGTTGGCTAGTGGAAATATCAATAATCATAACTCACTGTGACATCACATACTATTGCCAGAAGTACCAGTGACACCTACTGGCAGCAGAGAGAAAGCACAGCTCCACTGTGTTTAGGGGAAACCCATGTGAACAACTGAACTATAAATTCAGCAGGCTTACTCCCACCCAGCAAGGATAAATGTAAAGCTTTGAATGACAGTACAGAACCAGAACACGTGTAGGAATAGCCCTCCTCCCTCCCACATCTCCAACAAAGAGCAACAGCTACCGGGCTAATTCTGCCATTTCTTATATACATGTTAAAATCTCAATTTTTTTACTAGAAAATTACTTTGAACCTCTAAACATTATATATTTTCTGAAAGCAAAGGCCCTGGAGAATGAAATGTTGGCTGTTGAAATTTGATATGTCACGCAATATTTTCACAGCAGTATTTCAAACGCAAATTTTCAGGAGAAAATGCACTTAAATGAAATTCAATATAATACCCAATTTTTTGGCAACACATAAAAGATGATGTTAGGCCAAGTAAATAGATAACTAACATTTCACATTCTAAAATTTCATGGAATGGTGATAAACTATGGTACATTAAATTATCCATAGGCGATGGTGCTAGGACTACTACTCTCACTCTGACTTATGCATCAATACCTCTCATGCGTGTTGTGATCAATGTCTATATATGCGTGTAGGACCTACATGTGTGATCGATCGCATTTACGTGTGAGAACTCCACCTTAATTTGTCTGGATTCTGCTAACCTTTTAAGTCATATAGTATACTGTTAATTTAGCACAATGCAACATGATAAAATAGAACGGCTTGTTCATTGAAAAAAATCTGGAGAATGCGGGCATCGATCCCGCTACCTCTCACATGCTAAGCGAGCGCTCTACCATTTGAGCTAATCCCCCTCATGATGGATTTTGTGGGGGAAGGGGATGATCCCTAAATGCTGCATCACCTACTACTGACCCCTGAACTCTGCATCAATTACTATTCACCTCTGCACCCGAAGGTCACTACTACTGACCCCTGAACCCTGCACCCTTCCTGACCCCTGAACTTTACGTCACTTACTACTGACCCCTGAACTCTGTGTTACTAACTGCTGACCCCTGAACTCTGTTACTTACTACTGATCCTGAACTATGCTTCAATTAAATGCTGAACCTCCCTGTTACATATACTGACTTTTCCTTCTCTCTACACCCCATTTTCTTTTTTTATTTCTAAATTTTTCAACGTAACAAACAAGCATGGATTGATTTTCACGTAAAGTTTAGTTATACACTTAGGGGTGTATTTATACAAAACTTGCCTATTTGTCCATCAAAACTACACATTACATTCTCCATCAAAGCTGCATGTTAATTTTCTCTGTTCGAATGGGGCACAATCGATGGTTCTTTCGCTATATTGTCTGCAATACAAATGTGTGAATGCAGATTTAACCCACTAGATGGAGTTGAGGAGCATACTTATTTCCTGTGATTACCATTGCCAACTAGTGGTCAAACTGAGAACGGTTTGTGTGGTTAGATTCCAGCACAGACAGTACTGCACCAGTCCTTGAAAAGTTTAAAATATTAGAGCAAAGATAAACTGAGTGGGTGTTTAGACCACATCAGTGATATAGGACTTTGTGGTGTGTCTTGTCAGGGATAGGTGAGCTAATGATTCAATATAGAACGTTTTATAGAAAAAATAACAATTTATTATAAATATATAAAAATAAAACACAATGAATAAAATCACTTGTTGCCCTGTTACAGAAGAGATGCCAATAGTGATTAGATGAACTTGATGCTAGTCGCCGACATGTTTCGCAAGAAAATGCGTCTTCTGGGCGCCGCATTCATCTAAATTACATCCTCATCTAATATGTAAGAAAAACAAATTAGTTACATATAATATTTTCCGGGCATAGAACATACAAAGTTAAGTAATTTATACTTGGATTGATATAAGGAGAAGGGAACCTTTAGATGCGGTCAGTGTGATCAATGCCCCTGGGTAGGGGTGGGAACAGGCTGTCCCCTGCCAAGGGGAGGCTACCATAAATCCAAAGCCTATGCGGACTGCACCACGGTGGGGGTTGTATATTTAGCAACCTGCACCTGTGGTGCATTCTACATAGGAAAGACTAAGACCATTCGCGAAGCGAATCCAAGACCATCTTTACTATTTGGATGCAGGATTACTGTACACACCAATTTGCAATCACGTAGGTTTGCAGCACAGTTTTGACCCTGCGGTCATCTCATTCTTTGTATTAGAAGTGATCTCCCCCTCAGAAAGAGGAGGAAATTTTGATAAAAAAATAGTACAACAGGAAACCCGCTGGATTTTCAATCAAAGAGCCACTTATGCGCCAGGCTTGAATTCAGCCCTGTCCTTTAAACCATTCCTATGAACAAACAGTTTAGCTTTCTCCAGGGTAGATCACTTAATTATTTGTATATAATGGATAATGTATTAGACCTATGCATGCCATCTAGTGGTTTGCTTGAAGAACTATATATCAGATTGTTGGTTAATAGACAAGCGGTCTTCATATTAACTTTTGTCTGAGGTTTTAATTCTCCTTTTTGAAGGATAAGATATTGGAGTTTATATCCAATAAATCTACATACTGTATAATTTTCTTGCTGATACTGCAGAATGTTTTATATTATGATACATATTTTTTCTCTCACGATTGATACAAGGCGGTGACTGTTTTTCTTTGTCAGCAGACAATAGTCATTTTTTGTTATGACAGTAGGCATTGGGGACCACTGGGTGGCGCTGCCTGAGCGTCAACTGCCAAGGTAGGGAAGCTGTTGATCCTGCTGTTGAGGATGGGAATAACTTCCCATCCACACAGATTGCGGCGCATGCGCGGTACGGCCGCTACTGGTCCACCTGCGCATGCGCGGCCAGTCTGGATCCAAAGGAAGTGATGTCAGGGGTCAATCTGACCCTTCACTTCCAGGTCGCCCTGGATATTTAACCGCCGGCGTGTGGTGACAGTACACACACGCCGGGGAGACGGAGGCATACGAGCACCGAGCGGCAGCACATTTGGAGCTACTGTATCCTAAGGTATAGACAAATAGGACATTTATGTCCTCTTATGTTTATGTGTGGCGCGTTTGTGATAGATATCTGGCAATGCTGATAGAGCCCAGTAAACCCGGATCTTCCTTCCTCATCTCCCTGCTGCTTGACTTACAAGTCCCATAAGGGAGAATAAAAATACTTATATGTTGGAACGATTATCCCATGAAAGTTTACATATTCACTACAGAGTGAAGAAGGATCCGGTTTACTGAACTTATATTGCTCTGTGATTCAACACTGTTGCCCTATCTAGCTCCACACATCTATAGATATTAATCCAGCCTTTATGCTCCATATATTTAAATATATATTAAAATATTGATATACAGCACCTGGGATTACTATTATCATTAAAACCCATATATGTTTCTTGGTTTTCTAGGGGATCTATTACCCCACGGTCCCGCTTCCATAACTTGCCCCTCGCTAGAGCATATACGGTTAAATATGCAATACTAGGTAGGTAATGTGTATATATAATAATTTTTGTTTCTTCTTTATCCCTGAGATAACAATTGCATACTTATTGAACACTGTATAGGTTTCTTGCGGATTAATATCAGCAATCCTATTCTATATCTATATATATATGCGTCAATATCCATATATATATATACACACATATATATTTCTTACCTGTTTTCATTATTATTATTGTAGATTTCATTATACCACCTACCGTTATCTGAATACCACCAGGGGGAAACAACTTCACTCTAAACTCTGCGGGTTTGACTCCCGCAGGGGGCCTTGGTTGCAGCCCAGGCGAGCCTCTGCCCTATGGTTTTGTCCATCTCCCCCAATTTAGGCCTCATGTGTCTTTGCTGACAGGGTATGCCAGTCTACAGTCGCTGGTGAGCATCTATATATATATTTTCATGATATATCAATCCAAGTATAAATTACTTAACTTTGTATGTTCTATGCCCGGAAAATATTATATGTAACTAATTTGTTTTTCTTACATATTATTAGATGAGGATGTAATTTAGATGAATGCGGCACCCAGAAGACGCATTTTCTTGCGAAACATGTCGGCGACTAGCATCAAGTTCATCTAATCACTATTAGCATCTCTTCTGTAACAGGGCAACAAGTGATTTTATTCATTGTGTTTTATTTTTATATATTTATAATAAATTGTTATTTTTTCTATACAACATTCTATATTGAATCATTAGCTCACCTATCCCTGACACGACACACCACAAAGTCCTATATCACTGATGTGGTCTAAACACCCAGTTTATCTTTGCTCTAATAGTGGTCAAACTGAATCATTATCATTTACACATTCAAATCGAGAATATAGTTTGAGAACATTTAATTTTGCTCTATTCACACAGAACGAATTTACATGCAGTATCGATGAAGTAACAGCTATGCAAGATTTTAAAAATAAAAATACCCCTTTATTTTACCAAATGCAGTATCTTAAATAGAGGTTTTTTTATTTACTTAAAAACACTTGGAGAATGCGGGCTTTACAGGTTAAAAGTTTAAAGTTTTACAGGTTTATAGTTTTAAAGTTTAAAGTTTACATATTTACAAGTTTAAAGTTTAAAGTTTACAGGTTTAAAGTTTACAATTTTATAAGTTTAAATTTTAAAGTTTACAGGTTTACAAGTTTATAGGTTTAAAGCTTACAGGTTTATAGTTTTAAAGTTTAAAGTTGACAGATTTACAAGTGTAAAGTTGACAGATTTACAAGTGTAAAGTTGACAGATTTACAAGTGTAAAGTTGACAGATTTACAAGTGTAAAGTTGACAGATTTACAAGTGTAAAGTTGACAGATTTACAAGTGTAAAGTTGACAGATTTACAAGTGTAAAGTTGACAGATTTACAAGTGTAAAGTTGACAGATTTACAAGTGTAAAGTTGACAGATTTACAAGTGTAAAGTTGACAGATTTACAAGTGTAAAGTTGACAGATTTACAAGTGTAAAGTTGACAGATTTACAAGTGTAAAGTTTACATGTTTAAAGTTTAGAGTTTATAGGTTTAAAGTTTAAAGTTTGAATTTTAAAGTTTACAATTTTATAAGTTTAAAGTTTACAGATTACCAGTTTAAAGTTAAACAAGAGGTGTGGTGCTCTTGTTTATTACTACTATATTGGAACTGTTTTTTTTTATCGGAAAAAAAAACTGGAGAATGCGGGCATCGATCCCGCTACCTCTCACATGCTAAGCGAGCGCTCTACCATTTGAGCTAATCCCCCTCATAATGGTGTCCTGAGAGGGAAGGGGATGATCTCTAAACACTAAACACCCAAGAAAAGGAGGATTCGGGCTTCTCTGTGCAAAACCAACTACACTGAGCAGGTAAGTATAACGTGTGTTATTTCGTTTTTATTTTAAATAATACAAGACTTTACAATCACTTTAATATCACCATAAACAAGAATAAAGTAAGAATACACCAATAGGTGAATCTGTGACCAAAATGTAAAGTGTATGTGAATGGTGCTGCGCTGTTGCAAAACGAAAGTGACACAAATATTATAGATACAAGGTGATACTGAAACTGGGCAGCTTTATTTTGCCCATAATTGCACTTAAAATTGCTACAATGTTTATTCTCTACATGTAAGAAGTAAAAGCCGAGCCAGGTAGGAGTAGGCAGACGCGTTATCCATTGCGCCACTGGCCCCTTGGCTGTCTATGCCCACCACAGTGCTATCCTTTAATGTATGCATCAGGTGGCCTAAAGTTTATATAATTAAATAACTCATGTGAAGTGCTCTCTATGGTCCATTAAAGTGTCATCTGTTTATAAAGTGCAAAAAAATAAAAAAATCTGTTGATCCTTCCAGTGAGTCCTGTGTCTTGTGCTGCCCTGTGTCTTGAGCACTTCCCCAGGTTGCAGCCCAGGGGGAAACCCTAACCCTAGCTCTAACCCTTAACCCTAACCCTATGTTTTTTTTATAAAATAAGACTTTACAATCACTGTAATATCACCATAAACAAATTCTAATGGCAGGACCAACAGGTAATGAAACAACATGAAATGGGGGAGTCAGAAAAGCAAACACAGCAGTGCTAATTCTATTGACAGTTTGCATCATAGATGTCATTTTAAAGCTGGCCGCACACTAATAGAATTTCATTAATAAAAAAATGTCAATTAAAAAAATAGTTTTTCTAATGGTTTATGTGGTAAATTTTTGTTTTCAAACGCAGTTTCAAGAAAATTTGAAGGAGCAGGACAGAACATTTTCCTCAATTGAGCAATTTCTACCATTTCAAACAAGATTTCGAAGTACCGTATATACTCGAGTATAAGCCGAGTTTTTCAGCACTTTTTCTTGTGCTGAAAATGCCCCCTCGGCTTATACTCGAGTCACCTTTTTGCGCCTGATCTCCCGGATTTTGGGGACCCAGTATCGGCCACCTGGACCCCAAACTTGGCACACATGTAGCCCCATTTCTCCTCTACAAGTGTGCAAAGTTTGTTGTCTGGGGGACCTATGGCTGGGGAGCAGGGCCGCCATCAGGGGGGTACAGGCAGTACACCTGTAAGGGTAAAGGGACAATTTTTTTTTTAGAGGTCCGGGCACCCCTTCCATAGACTCCCATGTTACACGTCAGTCTAGTCATGGACACAGTGAGGCATGGACACAGTGTGGCATGGGTACAGTGAGGCATGGGCGCAGTGAGGCATGGGCGCAGTGAGGCAAAGTAAGGCAAAGTGAGGCATGCAGGTGGACACCCTAGGCTTATACTAGAGTCAATATGTTTTCACATTTTTTTGTGGTAAAATTAGGTGCCTCGGCTTATATTCGGATATATACGGTAACTTCAAATGGCATTCATTAAGTGACCGAATCTACTAGTTTAGTAATCTACTAGTGTATGGGCTGCTTTATTTTGCCCATAATTGCACTTAAAATTTTGAAGCGCTATAATGTTTATTTTCTACATGTATAAAGTAAAAGCCGAGCCAGGTAGGAGTCGAACCTACAATCTTCTGCTCCGTAGGCAGACGCGTTATCCATTGCGCCACTGGCCCCTTGGTTGCCTAAGCCCCACCATAGTTATCCATTATGTATGTATCAGGTGGCCTAAAGTTTATAAATCTAAAAACATATATCTTAACTGCTCTCTTTGGTCCATTAAATGTACAGTTTAAAGCTTTATCTGTTTATAAAGTGCAATTTTTTTTAAATCTGTTGATTCTTCCAAAAGTGCTGCCCTGTGTCTTGAGCACTTCCCCAGGTTGCAGCCCAGGGGGAAAAAAGCTCACATTGTCTGCCAATTAATTATGCTCCCCCCAGCATGCACCAGTGACAACAAACCTCCTACTGGTTGGTTAGTGGAAATATAAATATTCATAACTCACTGTGGCATCTCATACTATAACTAGAGGTACCAGCGACACCTACTGGCAGCAGAGAGAAAGCACAGCTCCACTGAGTTTTGGGGAAACCCATGTAGACAACTGGACTATAAATTTAGCTGGCTTGCTACCACCCAGCAAGGATAAATGTAAAGCTTTGAATGACAGTACAGGACCACAACACATGTAGGAAGAGCCCTCCTCCCTCCCACATCTCCAACAAAGAGCAACAGCTACCAGGCTAATTCTGCCATTTCTTATATACATGTTAAAATCTCCATTTGTTTACTAGAAAATTACTTTGAGCCTCCAAACATTATATATTTTCTGAAAGCAAAGGCTCTGGAGAATGAAATAGTGACTGTTGAAATTTGTTATGCCACGTGATATTTGCACAGCAGTTTATCAAACACAAATTTTCAGGAGAAAATTCACTTTAATGAAATTCAATATAATACCAAATTTTTTGGTAACACATAAAAGATGTTAGGCCAAGTAAATAGATAACCAACATTTCACATTCTAAAATTTCATGGAATGGTGATAAACTACGGTACATTAAATTATCCATAGGCGATGATGCTAGGACTACTACTCTCACTCTGACTTATGCAGCAATACCTCTCATGCGTGTTGTGATCAATTTCTATATATGCGTGTAGGACCTACATGTGTGATCGATCGCATTTACGTGTGAGAACTCCATCTTAATTCTTCTGGATTCTGCCAACCTTTTAAGTCTATAGTATACTGTTAATTTTGCACAATGCAACATGATAAAATAGAACTGCTTGTTGATTTAAAAAATAATTGGAGAATGCGGGCATCGATCCCGCTACCTCTCACATGCTAAGCGAGCGCTCTACCATTTGAGCTAATCCCCCTCATGAAGGATCTGTATGGGGGAAGGGAATAATCCCTAAACGCTGCATCACCTACTACTGACCTCTGAACTCTGCATCAATTACTACTAACCTCTTTTACCCCTGAAGGTCACTTACTACTGACCTCTGCACTCTGTCACTACTAACCCCTGAACCCTGTACCCTTCCTGACCCCTGAACTCTGTGTTACTTACTACTGATCCTGAACTCTGCTTCAATTAAATGCTGAACCTCCCTGTTGCATATACTGACTTTTCCTTCTCTCTATACCCCATTTTCTTTTTTTATTTCTAAATCTTTCAAAGTAACAAACAAGCATGGATTGATTTTCACGTAAAGTTTAGTTATTCACTTAGGAGTGTATTTATACAAAACGTGCCTATTTGTCCATCAAAACTACACATAATATTCTCCTTCAAAGCTGTATGTAAAATTTTCTATTTTCGAATGGGGCACAATCGATTGTTCTTTGGCTATATTGTCTGCAATACAAATGTATGCATGCATATTTAACCCACTAGATGGAGTTGAGGAGCATACTTATTTCCTGTGATTACCATTGCCAACTAGTGGTCAAACTGAAACATTCTCATTCACACCTTCAAATCGAGAATATCGTTTGAGAACATTTAATTTTGCCCTATTCACACAGAACGAATTTACATGCAGTATCGATGAAGTAACAGCTATGCAAGATTTTAAAAATAAAAATACCCCTTTATTTTACCAAATGCAGTATCTTAAAAATAGAGGTTTTTTTATTTACTTAAAAACAATTGGAGAATGCGGGCTTTACAGGTTAAAAGTTTAAAGTTTTACAGGTTTATAGTTTTAAAGTTTACATATTTACAAGTTTAAAGTTTACAGGTTTAAAGTTTAAAGTTTACAGGTTTAAAGTTTCAAGTTTACAGGTTTATAGTTTTAAAGTTTAAAGTTGACTGATTTACAAGTTTAAAGTTTACATATTTACAAGTTTAAAGTTTATAAGCTTAAAGTTTACAGGTTTATAGTTTTAAAGTTGACAGATTTACAAGTTTACATATTTACAAGTTTAAAGGTTTAAAGTTTATAAGCTTAAAGTTTATAGGTTTAAAGTTTACAGGTTTATAGTTTTAAAGTTGACAGATTTACAAGTTTAAAGTTTACATATTTACAAGTTTAAAGTTTACAGGTTTATAAGTTTAAAATTAAAATTTTAAGTTTTACAATTTTGACGTTTACAAGATTACCAATTTAAAGTTAAACAGGAGGTGTTGTGCTCCTGTTTATTACTACTATATTGGAACTGTTTTTTTTTTATCGAAAAAAAATAAAAATCTGGAGAATGCGGGCATTGATCCCGCTACCTCTCACATGCTAAGCGAGCGCTCTACCATTTGAGCTAATCCCCCTCATAGTGGTGTCCTGAGAGGGAAGGGGATGATCCCTAAACACCCAAGAAGAGGAGGATTCGGGCTTCTCTGTGCAAAACCAACTACACAGAGCAGGTAAGTATAACATGTTTGTTATTTCGTTTTTTTAAAATAATACAAGACTTTACAATCACTTTAATATCACCATAAACAAGAAAAAAAGTAAGAATACACCAATAGGTGAATCTGTGACCAAAATGTAAAGTGTATGTGAATGGTGCTGCGCTGTTGCAAAACGAAAATGTGACACAAATATTATAGATTTTTTTTCTATTGAAAAGCCTGTGGCGTGCAAAACACAACCCAAAAACTTCACCCGGTGCAGGGAAAAAGTGCACACACATAAGGAGGTGCAACAAAAACCTGTGACGGGTGCATCGTCAATAGGCCCTCCGAAGAGGGCCTGACCCTGATCCCCCGGGGCGCAAGGCTCCTGACAGGGACTGAGGTTGTCAGTGGTCCATGCAGCCGAAGCCACATGAACCCATCCAAGGCCCATGTAGCCGAAGCCAGCACGGACACAACAGTGAGGCTCCCCCGAAGGGAGACCCCATGAGAGCAGGCGAACTAAGCCAGAAGGCCATGTCCACCCACTCCCAAGACGTTCAGGGCAGGCCCGAGGACCAGCACCCTACTTATCACACATAAAGTGCAGTGCACCAAACAAAAATAAGTGACAAACTAGACAAACACGGGGAAAAATAAAAAGAAAGTGGGGAAGAAGGAAGATGGGAGAGTGAGGTAAAGTGACCAATGTGCAATACATTGGCCGGCCCTCCGGCCAGGAATCAAAAATTCCTCTGGTCCTAGCCAAAAGGCCTGGCCCTAGAGGCAGGTGCTAAAAAAGTGTGTGTGGAGATAAGTGACCAAAAAGGTGCCACACGTTGAGTGTCCCTCACACACTCAGTGCAATGTATGGCACCCCTGGACTGCCACTCCAGGGGCACTATCTCCACAGGCTTTTCAATGGACCCTGGTCCACGGCCCGGACAGTCACGGCCCCCTTCCCACCTCAACCAGAAAGGATCAGGAGCTACCGGAGGCTCAGGGAGAGTGCCCATACACCTCTTTCGCTCCTTACCTAATTATACTCAAGAGGTACTCACTACTCACTAGACCTTCCCCCGAAGGGTCGGGCCAGCTTTCCCTCTCGAGAAACTGGTAAGGCGGGTTAGGAACCGCATCAAATCCAGGCCAGAAGGCCAGGGCCCCGGCCTTCCGCTAAGATCTCATGCCTCTCCGTCTACCAGGAGCACCCTTCCAGATGGCTCAGACTCGACCAGTGGCCTGCCCCCAGTACAGTCGGGTAGCAAAAGCATAGCCCCTGCTGAAACCATCCTTCCAGGTGCCTATCACATCTTTGGATTGCTTCAGCCCTCTACTAAAGAAGTGCTTCAGCGTTCCTCCGAAAACTGATAAGAACAGATACTACACTTGATCTTAGCCAAAAGGCCGAGAAGCAAAACGAAAATGTGACACAAATATTATAGATACAAAGTGATACTGAAACTATACACAAGGTGGCAGATGTAAGAGCTTTACTGCCACCTTGTGTATAGTTTCAGTATCACTTTTTATCTATAATATTTGTGTCACATTCGTTTGACAAAAACGCAGCACCATTCACATACACAAATCACCATAAACAAGTTCTAATGGCAGGATCAACAGGTAATTAAACTACATTACATGAGTGAGTCAGAAAAGCAAACACAGCTGTGCTAATTCTGGTGACAGATTGCATCATGGATGTCATTTCAAAGCTGGCCGCACACTAATAAAAAGTCATTAAAAAATGTAAATTTTAATACAATTTTTTAGTTTTTCTAATAGTTAATGGGGTAAATGTTTGTTTTCAAACGCAGTGTGGAGAAAATTTGAAGGAGCAGGAGGGAACCTTTTCCTCTATTGAGCAAATTTCTACCATTTCAAACAATATTTTGAAGTAACTTCATCAAGTGATCGAATGGCCTAAGAATGAACATACAAATATTCGTTGAGTTATCTACTAGTGTATGGGCAGCTCTATCTTGCCCATAATTGCTACAATGTTTATTTTCTACATGTATAAAGTAAAAGCCGAGCCAGGTAGGATTCGAACCTACAATCTTCTGCTCCGTAGGCAGACGCGTTATCCATTGCGCCACTGGCCCCTTGGTTGCATTCTCCTGATCACAGTGCTATCCTTTATGTATGCATCAGGTGGCCTAAAGTTTATATAACTAAAGACCTTATGTTAAGTGCTCTCTTTGGTCCATTAAAGCGTTCTGTTTATAAAGTGCAAAAAAATAAAAAAATCTGTTGATCCTTCCAGTGAGTCGAGAAGTGCTGCCCTGTGTCTTGAGCACTTCCCCAGGTTGCAGCCCGGTGGGGAAAAAACTCACATTGTCTGCCAATTAATTATGCTCCCCCATCATGCACCAGTGACCCCTACTGGTTGGCTAGTGGAAATATCAATAATCATAACTCACTGTGACATCACATACTATTGCCAGAGGTACCAGTGACACCTACTGGCAGTAGAGAGAAAGCACAGCTCCACTGAGTTTAGGGGAAACCCATGTGAACAACTGAACTATAAATTCAGCAGGCTTACTACCGTGTTTCCCCGAAAATAAGACGTACTCCGAAAATAAGCCGTAGCGGGATTTCGACGCAAGATCGAAATATAAGACATCCCCCCGAAAATAAGACGTAGCGATGGCGCGTCGAATCCCCGAAAATAAGACGTAGCGATGGCGTGTCGTATGCGTAGCGGCGCGAGCGGGAAAACAAGACGTGATAGGCGTAATGTACTGGTGCGGAGCTCAGGAGCTGTAAAGAAGTCGTGCAGCCCTTCTTATCTGCTCCACGGTATCTCTAAGTGACCGGAGAGGTGTCAGCAGCCCCATAAATACGGTAAGGTCGGCTCCATACTGTTGTACCATACTTGCTGGTAAAAAAAATAAGACGTCCCCCGAAAATAAGCCATAGTGTGATTTCTGGAGGAAAAATAAATATAAGACGGTGTCTTATTTTCGGGGAAACACGGTACCACCCAGCAAGGATAAATGTAAAGCTTTGCATGACAGTACAGGACCACAAAACATGTAGGAAGAGCCCTCCTCCCTCCCACATCTCCAACAAAGAGCAACAGCTACCGGGCTAATTCTGCCATTTCTTATATTCATGTTAAAATCTAAAATTTTTTACTAGGAGGATCTGGGCTGTTCTGTGCAAAACCAACTGCATAAGCACTTTCCCTGACTTGTTAATTCCCCGACTTAGTTGGGTAGGCGGTACATTTTGTAGGGGGTGGGTCAGCCACGCCTCATGACCCTTGACCTTTGGGAACCTGCTTTCTGACCTTTGACCTCTGGGGGAAGTTCCAATTCCTGAGTCCTAGCCTTATTCTTCAAGGGGAAACCCTAACCCTAGCTCTAACCCTTAACCCTAACCCCATGTTTTTTTTTTTTTATAAAATAAGACTTTATAATCACTTTAATATCACCATAAACAAATTCTAATGGTAGGACCAACAGGTAATGAAACAACATGAAATGGGGGAGTCAGAAAAGCAAACACAGCAGTGCTAATTCTAGTGACAGTTTGCATCATAGATGTCATTTTAAAGCTGGCCGCACACTAATATAATTTCATTAATAAAAAAATGTCAATTAAAAAAAAAAAAATTCTAATGGTTTATGTGGTAAATTTTTGATTTCAAATGCAGTGTCAAGAAAATTTGAAGGAGCAGGACGGAACATTTTCCTCAATTGAGTAATTTCTACTGTTTCAAACAAGATTTCGAAGTACCGTATATACTCGAGTATAAGCCGAGTTTTTCAGCACTTTTTCTTGTGCTGAAAATGCCCCCTCGGCTTTTACTCGAGTCACCTTTTTGCGCCTGATCTCCCGGATTTTGGGGACCTGGTACCGGCCGCCTGGCCCCCAAACTTGGCACACATGTAGCCCCATTTCTCCTCTACAAGTGGCAAATTTTCTCTGTTCAAAAAAACTTGGAGAATGCGGGCATCGATCCCTCTACCTCTCACATGCTAAGCGAGCGCTCTACCGTTTGAGCTTGTTGATTGAAAAATAATTGGAGAATGCGGGCATCGATCCCGCTACCTCTCACATGCTAAGCGAGCGCTCTACCATTTGAGCTAATCCCCCTCATGAAGGATTTGTATGGGGGAAGGGAATAATCCCTAAACGCTGCATCACCTACTACTGACCTCTGAACTCTGCATCAATTACTACTAACCTCTGCACCCGAAGGTCACTACTACTGACCCCTGAACTCTGTGTTACTAACTACTGACCCCTGAACTCTGTGTTACTAACTACTGATCCTGAACTCTGCTTCAATTAAATGCTGACCCTCCCTGTTTCATATACTGACTTTTCCTTCTCTCTACACCCCATTTTCTTTTTTTATTTCTACATTTCTCAAAGTAACAAACAAGCATGGATTGATTTTCACGTAAAGTTTAGTTATACATTTAGGGGTGTAAAAACTTGCCTATTTGTCCATCAAAACTACACATAAAATTCTCCATCAAAGCTGCATGTAAATTTTCTCTGTTCAAAAAAACTTGGAGAATGCGGGCATCGATCCCGCTACCTCTCACATGCTAAGCGAGCGCTCTACCATTTGAGCTAATCCCCCTCATAAAGGATATTCATGGGGGAAGGGGATGATCCCTCAATGCTGCATCACCTACTACGGACCTCTGAACTCTGCATCAATTACTATTAACCTCTGCACCCAAAGGTCACTTACTACTGACCTCTGCACTCTGTCAATACTAACCCCTGATCCCTGCACCCTTCCTAATCCCTGAACTCTGTGCTACCGACCCCGGAACTCTGTGCTACCGACCCCGGAACTCTGTGCTACCGACCCCGGAACTCTGTGCTACCGACCCCGGAACTCTGTGCTACCGACCCCGGAACTCTGTGCTACCGACCCCGGAACTCTGTGCTACCGACCCCGGAACTCTGTGCTACCGACCCCGGAACTCTGTGCTACCGACCCCGGAACTCTGTGCTACCGACCCCGGAACTCTGTGCTACCGACCCCGGAACTCTGTGCTACCGACCCCGGAACTCTGTGCTACCGACCCCGGAACTCTGTGCTACCGACCCCGGAACTCTGTGCTACCGACCCCGGAACTCTGTGCTACCGACCCCGGAACTCTGTGCTACCGACCCCGGAACTCTGTGCGACCGACCCCGGAACTCTGTGCTACCGACCCCGGAACTCTGTGCTACCGACCCCGGAACTCTGTGCTACCGACCCCGGAACTCTGTGCTACCGACCCCGGAACTCTGTTAGTAACACAGAGTCCCGGGGTCAGTAGTTAGTAACTAGTGATCCTGAACTCTGCTTCAATTAAATGCTGAACCTCCCTGTTACATATACTGACTTTCCCATCTCAATACACCCAATTTTCTTTTTTTATTTCTACATTTTTCAAAGTAACAAACAAGCATGGATTAATTTTCACGTAAAGTTTAGTTATACACTTAGGGGTGCATTTATACAAAACTTGTCTATTTGTCTATCAAAACTACACATAAAATCCTCCATCAAAGCTGCATGTAAATTTTCTCTGTTCGAATGGGGCACAATGGATTGTTCTTTGGCTATATTGTCTGCAATACAAATGTGTGAATGCAGATTTCACCCAATAGATGGAGTTGAGGAGCATACTTATTTCCTGTTATTACCATTGCCAACTAGTGGTCAAACGGAATCATTCTCACTTACACATTCAAATCGAGAATATAGTTTGAGAACATAAAATTTTGCCCTATTCACACAGAACAAAATTTACATGCAGTATCGATGAAGTAACAGCTATGCAAGATTTTTTAAATAAAAATACCCCTTTATTTTACCAAATGCAGTATCTTAAATAGAGGCTTTTTATTTACTTAAAAGCACTTGGAGAATGCAGGCTTTACAGGTTTAAAGTTTAAAGTTTCCAGTTTACAGGTTTACAAGTTTAAAGTTTAAAGTTTCCAGGTTTACAAGTTTAAAGTTTACAGGTTTACAAGTTTAAAGTTTACAGGTTTACAAGTTTAAAGTTAAATTTTACAGGTTTACAAGTTTAGAACTTTCAAATTTACAAGTTTAAATTTTAAAGTTTACAAATTTAAAGTTTACAGGTTACCAGTTTAAAGTTAAACAGGAGGTGTGGTGCTTGAATTACTACTACAATAGAACATTTTTTTAATCTAAAAATGCAACATGATTAAATAGAACCGCTTGGTCATCGATCCCACTACCTCTCACATGATAAGTGAGTGCTCTACCATCTGAGCGAAACCCCCTCATGACAGCTTGAAGAAGGGGGAAGGGGATGATCACTAAACACCCAAGAAGAGGAGGATTCTGGCTTCTCTGTGCAAAACCAACTACACAGAGCAGGTAAGTATAACAGGTTTGTTATTTCGTTTTTATTTTAAATACTACAAGACTTTACAATCACTTTAATATCACCATAAAGAAAAAAAGTAAGAATACACCAATATGTGAATCTGTGACCAAAATGTAAAGTGTATGTATGTGAATGGTGCTGTGCTGTTGCAAAACGAAAGTGACACAAATATTATAGATACAAAGTGATACTGAAACTATACACAAGGTGGCAGATGTAAGAGCTTTACTGCCACCTTGTGTATATTTTCAGTATCACGTTTTATCTATAATATTTGTGTCACAATCTGGCAAAAACGCAGCACTATTCACATACACAAATCACCATAAACATGTTCTAATGGCAGGATCAACAGGTAATTAAACTACATTACATTGGGGAGTCAGAAAAGCAAACACAGCTGTGCTAATTCTGGTGACAGATTGCATCATGGATGTCATTTCAAAGCTGGCCTCACACTAATAGAATTTCATTCAAAAATGTAAATTTCAATACAATTTTTTAGTTTTTCTAATAGTTAATGGGGTCAATGTTTGTTTTCAAACGCAGTGTGGAGAAAATTTGAAGGAGCAGGAGGGAACCTTTTCCTCTATTGAGCAAATTTCTACCATTTCAAATAATATTTTGAAGTAACTTCATCAAGTGATCAAATGGCCTAAGAATGAACATACAAATATTTGTTCAGTTATCTACTAGTGTATGGGCAGCTTTATTTTGCCCATAATTGCACTTAAAAATTGCTATAATGTTTATTTTCTACATGTATAAAGTAAAAGCCGAGCCAGGTAGGATTCGAACCTACAATCTTCTGCTCCGTAGGCAGACGCGTTATCCATTGCGCCACTGGCCCCTTGGTTGCTTTCTACCCACCATAGTTCTGTCCTTTATGTATGCATCAGGTGGCCTAAAGTTTCTATAACTAAAAAGTGCAAAAAATAAAAAATCGGTTGATCCTTCCTGTAAGTCCAGAAGTTCTGCCCTGTGTCTTGTGCACTTCCCCAGGTTGCAGCCCCTGGGCAAAAAATAAATAAAAGCTCACATTGTCCCCCCAAATAATTATGCTCCCCCCAGCATGCACCAGTGACAATAAACCTCCTACTGGTTGGCTAGTGGAAATATCAATATTCATAACTCACTGTGGAATTTCATACTATTGCCAGAGGTTCCAGTGACACCTACTGGCAGCAGGGAGAAAGCACAGCTCCACTGTGTTCAGGGGAAACCCATGTGAACAACCGAACTATAAATTCAGCTGGCTTACTACTACCCAGCAAGGATACATTTAACCACTTGAATACCGGCCGCATGTAAAATGACGGCTTCACAGTGGCTCTGGAAACTCAACAGGACGTCAATTGACGTCCTGGATTCCTCCGGCCACTGGGGGGCGCGCGAGCACGCCGGCGGCGGCGCGTGCGCGCCCCCGAGATGCCGATGCGCGTGCCTGGCGGTCGCGATGTCCGCCAGGCACCCACGATCAGCAGTGACAGAGCAGGGACGTGGAGCTCTGTGTGTAAACACAGAGCTCCACGTCCTGTCAGGGGACAGAGGAGACCGATCTGTGTCTCTTGTACATAGGGACACAGATCGGTTACCTCCCCCAGTCACCCCTCCCCCCACAGTTAGAACACACCCAGGCTACACATTTAACCCCTTCCTCACCCCCTAGTGTTAACCCCTTCAATGACAGTAACATTTATACAGTAATTAGTGCATATTTATAGCACTGATCGCAGTATAAATGTGAATGGCGCCAAAAATGTGTCAAAAGTGTCCAATGTGTCCGCCATAATGTCGCAGTCGCAATAAAAAAAAAATTAAACCCAGATCGCCGCCATTACTAGTAAAAAAAATAAATAAAATAAAAAATAATAATAATAATTCTGTCCCATATTTTGTAAGCGCTTATTGCGATTTTTTTTTTTTTTACCAAAAATATGTAGAAGAATACGTATCGACCTAAACTGAGAAAAAATTTTTTGGAAAAAAAAAAATTGGCTATTTATTATAGCAACAAGTAAAAAATATTGATTTTTTTTTCAAAATTGTTGCTTTTTTTGTTTTATAGCGCAAAAAATAAAACTGCAGAGGTGATCAAATACCACCAAAAGAAAGCTCTATTTGTGGGGAAAAAAGGACGCCAATTTTGTTTGGGAGCCACGTCGCACGACCGCGCAATTGTCAGTTAAAGCGACGCAGTGCCGGAAGCTGAAATTTCACCTGGTCAGGAGGGGGCTATATGTGCCCGGTATGGAAGTGGTTAAAGCTTTGAGGGGACAGTACAGGACCAGAACACACAGAGGTAGAGACCTCCTCCCTCAAACATCTCCAACAAAGAGCAACAGCCACTAGGCCAATTAAACATATTGAAGTGCTATAATGTTGATTTTTCTACAAACCTACAATCTTCTGATCCGTAGTCAGACGCGTTATCCATTGCGCCACTGGCCCCTTGGCTGCCTTATGCCCACCACAGTCTTTTCCTTTATGTATGCATCAGGTGGCCAAAGTTTATATAATTAAAAACTTATCTTAACTGCTCTCTTTGGTCCATTAAATGTACAGTTTAAAGCGTTATCCGTTTATAAAGTGCAAAAAAATAATTAAAAATCTGTTGATCCTTCCAGTAAGTCCAGAATGCTGCCCTGTGTCTCCACTGCCGGTTTCCGTTAGTTGGAATGCCGGCGCCTGCACCCGATCTGATGGACGGATTGGCCTCAGAGGACCCACATCGTGGGCTTCCGGGACAGGTAAGTGCCCTTTTTAAAGCGGGAGTTCACCCAAATTTTTTTTTTTTAACATTAGATTGAAGCAAATTATGCAAAGCAGAATCGGGTGTTTTGTTTAAAATCAATGCAGTACTTACCGTTTTAGAGATAAATGTTCTCCGCCGCTTCCGGGTATGATCTTCAGGACTGGGCGTTCCTATTTAATTGACAGCCTTCCGATGGTCGCATACAGCTCGTCACGAGTTGCCGAACGTCGGTGCGGCTCTATACGGCGCCTGTGCACCAACGTTCGGCTACTTTCGGGAACTCGTGACGCGCTGTATGCGACCGTCGGAAGGCTGTCAATCAAATAGGAACGCCCAGTCCCGCAGCCCATACCCGGAAGCGGCGGAGAACATCGATCTCTAAAACGGTAAGTACAGCATTGATTTTAAACAAAACACTGATTCTGCTTCGCATAATTTGCCTCAATCTAATGTTAAAAAATGATTTTTTGGGTGAACCTCCACTTTAAAAGTCAGTAGCTACAGTGTTTGTAGTTGCTGACTTAAAAATTGCACCTGGAACACAGCTTTAAAGCATTATCTGTTTATAAGGTGCAAAACAATAAATAAATCCGTTGATCCTTCCCATAAGTCTAGAAGTGCTGCCCTGTGTCCTGCGCACTTCCCCAGGTTGCAGTCCAGGGCAAAAGAGAGCTCACATTGTCCCCCGAATATTTATGCCCCCTCCAAGCATGCATCAGGGACAATAAACTTCCTACTGGTTGGCTAGTGGAAATATATATACAGTGGAACCTTGGATTATGAGCATAATCCGTTCCAGGAGAATGCTTGTAATCCAAAGCACTCACATATCAAAGCGAGTTTCCCCATAGAAGTCAATGGAAACTAAAATAATTAGTTCCACATTGACTTCTATGGCATGCAATACCGCATGTGGCTAGAGATGGGGGGGCGCTGGAGAGCCACGGAAACACACGGAAAGGCCCAAGGACAGTGTGGCTGACCTTGGCAAACCTCGGAAAGGCTCAAGAGTAATTCCGAGCACTTCCGAATGGCTCCGAATGTCACTGATCGGCTCTGCTCGGCTCCGGTCTGCGCCTTTCGTCTCTGTTCGGCTCCACTCGGCTCCGGCGCCCCCACATCAGGCCAAACGTGGTACTGCACACGGCTTTGGATTGAATCTTGTTCATTTAGCGAGACAACAGTTAGGATTTTTTTAAATACAGTGCTTCCATTCCAAATGCTCGTTAACCACGTTACTCGCAATCCGAGGTTCCACTGTATAGTAATAACTCACTGTGGCATCTCATACTATTGCCAGAGGTACCAGTGACACCTACTGGCAGCAGAGAGAAACTAGTAAATAGATGCCCAACATTTCACATTTGAAAATTTCATGGAATGATGATAAACAACGTTAAATTTTCCATAGGCGAAGCTTTAAAAGCCTTTGCAGGTTACTAGTTTAAAGTTAAACAAGAGGTCTGGTGCTAGGACTACTACTCTCACTCGGACTTATGCAGCAATACCTCACATGTGTGTTGCGATCAATGTCTACATGTGCATGTAGGACCTACATGTAGACATTGAAGTATGAGAACTCCAGCTTCATTTTCCTGGATTCTGCCAACCTTTTAAGTCATATAGTATATTGTTAATTTTGCACAATGCAACATGATAAAAGAACTGCTTGTTGATTGAAACAAAGAGGTGGAGAATGCGGTTATCGATCCCCCTGCCTCTCACATGCTAAGCGAACGCTCTACCGTTTGAGCTAATTAGGGACAGTCACTAACTTGGAGCAATGTCCCTCTGTCCCTCTTTCCTCCTCATTTGTCCCTCATTTTTGGTCTGACATATATAGATGTATATAAAATGCACCTTTGATCGATCAAAACGTATTTTCCAAGGCAAAACTTTTCATCCAATTTCTAATTTGTTACATTTGTACATTTCAAAAGCAAATATAAAGGAATAGTAGTGGTAAAAAAAAAACAAAAGTACTTGAGGGTTTAACCAATCTTGTTTTTTTGTACAATTCTCCTTTAAGGGGGAGTGGCAAGGGGTGTGTCCTATGCCTGCATACTTTTGCTGATAGGTGTCCCTCATTCCCATCTCAAAAAGTTGGGAGGTGTGTCATCCCATCATCCCATAGTTTGCCGCCGTCACCTGCTGCCTGAGATGGGGTAAGCAGGACCGCCATCAGGCAGTACACCTGTAAGGGGCCCGGTGGTCCCCAGGGGCCCGGATGGCACCCCCCCTTTTTTTTTAAATTCGTCAGCACCCAAAGCCCCCCGACCTCTAAGGGGCCAGGTGTTCCCCAGGGCCCCGGATGCCATCCCCCTTTTTTTCTTCTTATTTTTTTCATCAGCACCCAAAGCCCCCCCAACCTTTAAGGAGCCCGGATGGCATCTCCCTTTTTATTTTTTTTCGTCAGCACCCAAAGGTCATGCCCCGGACATCTAAGGGGCCCGGTGGTCCCCAGATGGCATCCCCCTTTATTTTTATCATCAGCACCCAAAGCCCCCTGACCTTAATTTGCGGCGACATCCCCCAGCTTCTCAACTTGCGACACTCCCCCCATCTCAATTTGCACCCCCCCCCCCCCAGTTCTCTGCTCCAGGGGGCCCATGCCTGAAGCTGTGTAAAATTCCTAATGGCTGCCCTGGGGGTAAGTGCTGGGCCGTCAGCAAGTGGGGGGGCACAATTGTAGTATTTGATGGGCACAAGTGGCTGCATTCATTTGATGGGGCACAAGTGGCTGCATATGAGGGGCACAAGTGGCAGCATTTCATGTGCACAGTGGCTGCAATTGATGGGCTTTTTCAGTATTTTTAGTTTGTTTGTGCGCGCCCCCCCCCCCCCAAAAAAAAAATGAGCACCAGCTGCCACTGGTTTAGTTCCTTTTTTTATGTAGTATTAGCCACTGCAGCATGTTCACATAAAACTGAAAGTTTTCAAAAATATTTGGAGAATGCGGGCATCGATCCCGCTACCTCTCACATGCTAAGCGAGCGCTCTACCATTTGAGCTAATCCCCCTTTATAAGAATAGGGCACAGGGCTCGATGTGATGGCGTGTGCACCCCCCTCCCTGGAAATGCAGAATCACATATATATACACATGGTTTTGTGCAGAGATATTTTTTTATATGGCATATTTTTTATAGAAGAAAATAGTTTTTTTTTTTAGATTGTATTTCTTTTTATATTATAAAAAAAGATATATACTCGAGTATAAGCCGACCCGAATATAAGCCGAGGCACCCAATTTTACCCAAAAAAATGGGAAAACGTATTGACTCGAGTATAAGCCTAGGGTGTCCATCTGCATGCCTCACTTTGCCTCACTGTGTCCATGCCTCACTGTGTCCATGACTAGACCATAGGTGTGCGCAGCCTATTGCATTAGGGTGTGCACCCCAAAGCCCAAACACACGCTACTTATCACTCACAATGTTTATTCAGAAAGAGAAGGGGCCGGTAAATTACATATTTACCAGCCCCTTCTCCACTCCTAAAACATCCCAGCAGCAACAGCCAATGGGAGGGGAGGGAAGCTGGCAGCACTGTGGAGAGAAAGATGGGAGCCAGGGAAGTAGGGGGAATCTGTTCTGCACAGGGTGATTAGGGTGTGCCCAGGCACACCCTAGTGCGCACGCCTATGGACTAGACTGACATTTATCATGGGAGTCTATGGAAGGGCTGCCCAGCTTTGAAAAACTGGTGCTCCCTGGCCGTAGATCCCCCGAACAACAAACTTGTAGTGGAGCAATGGGGCTACATGTGTGCCAAGTTCCGGTTCCAGGAGACCTACGACCGGACAGTACTGGGTCCCCAAATACACCAGTGAAATGACCGTTTAACATGATAGTCTATGGAAGGGGTGCCTGGGTTCGAACAATCGGTGCTCCCGGCCGTAGGTCCCCCAGACAACAAACTTGTAGAGGAGAAATGGGGCTACATATGTACCAAGTTTGGGGTCCAGGGAACCTACGACCGGCCAGTACCGGGCCCCCAAATTTCGGGAGATCAGGCACAAAAAGGTGGCTCGAGTATGAGCCGAGGGGGGCGTGTTCAGCACAAAAAAAGTGCTGAAAATCTTGGCTTATACTCGAGTATATACGGTACATTTCATTTGCATGACCACACAAAATGACCTAGTCATAAAGGGGGTAAATCTTCTGGAAGGCAAGTGGTTAAACACTTCAAACGATGTGGTTGTGGTAAAAAATATTTTTAAATGCAGTTAATGTGAGTAACTGAATACAATTTTGTATTAGCCACTGCAGCATTTTCAAATAGAACTGAAAGTTTTCAAAATGATTGGAGAATGCGGGCATCGATGCCGCTACCTCTCACATGCTAAGCGAGCGCTCTACCATTTGAGCTAATCCCCCTCTGTAGCTATCTGGAAGGTAGTGTTATTTTTGGCGTAATTTTTTGCACAGGCTAACACAGAACCAGAAGGCACACAGTAATATTGTGAAACTATGAAAACATTCAGTGTGCTTTCATTCACAGAACACTGTGATGAAATGTTGCAATTTACTTACATTACATGCATACATTATCTGTTCCTTTTTTTTTGGTTTGAAAACTTTTTTTGAAAAATAATAAAATTTCTTACAGATATTTGAAGCAACAGTGATAAAAACATACAGTGCAACCTCGTATTGCGAGTAACGCGGTTAACGAGCGTTTCGCTATACGAGCGCTGTATTTTTAAAAACCCTAAACTTGGTTTTGGAGCGTTGTCTCGCAAAACTTGCAGGATTCAGGCTAAAGCGTTCTGCAGTACCGCATTTGGCCTGAGGTGGGGGGGCGCCAGAGCCAAGTGGAGCCGATCACAAGCGATCGGCGCCATTGGGAAATGCTTAGAAAGACACGGAAATATTCCTTTCACCAAGGTCAGCTGAGCTGTCCTCAGGCCTTTAGGGCTGTTTCCGAGGCTCTCCAGTGCCCCCCCACCTCTGGCCACATGCAGTATTGCATGCCATTGAAGTCAATGTGGAACTAATTATTTTTACTTTCCATTGACTTCAATGAGGAAAATCGATTTGATATGCGAGTGCTTTGGAATACGAGCATTCTCCTGGAACGGATTATGCTCGTAATCCAAGGTTCCACTGTTCATATGAAAAGTATTCAATTAATTTACATTGAAAATGTGTGTTCTTGTATACAGATGGTAATCTTATATATGATATGACTAAGCGATGCTTCAAATAATTATTATCATGAAATAGAAATAAATAGAAAAATTGAAAAACTTTTTACATTCCTGAGTATGGATACATTGTATACTTTTCACTTGATGGCCAGAGCAGAGTTCCTTCACTTTTTAAAAAAAGGGGCCGCACCAAACCACGTTATTGCCTTTGTGATCTGCATTTGAGGTGCTGTTAAAGAGGAACTGCAGTCTGCTCACATAATTTACAATTGAAACAGCTTTGCCATTCTAAAGCTTCCCCCCAACCACTTTGCATATTATTTTATATATACTGTGATTCTGTATTTGCCAAATATGCTGCAGAAATCTCCCTCCACTGAGTCTGGCTGCAGCCATTTTAACTGTGGGCAACTGAAGCCTGTTCACTTCCTGGATTTACACAGACACACAGAGGCACACCTCCAGCTCAGTGGCATTCCCAGGGTATGGCATATATGGCAAGTGCCATGAGTGCCATATGAAGGGGGTGCACTGCTCGAGAGTACCTGACAGTCTAATGACAGCACACAGGGCTGGACTGGGACAACAATTTGGCCCTGGACTTCATCCAGACAGGCCCACTTAAATTCAATAAAATCACGCCCACCAAAAGGCCCCTACATCCATAATTGTATATCATGAGAGGGTGAGAGAGAGGGGAGAGAGAGAGGGAGGGTTGAGGGAAAGGGGGTGAGAGGGGGTGGGTGAGAGAGGGGGGTGAGTGTAAGAAAAAGAAAGTGAGTGTAAAAGAGAGGGGGTGAGTGTAGGACCCCTTTTTACACTGAGGCGTTTTTTTAGTCACTTTTGGGCTAAAAAATACCGCCTGTAAAGCGACTGAAAAATGCATCCGCTGCAGTCCCAGTGTGAAAGCCTGAGTGCTTTCACACTGGGGTGCTGCCAGGGCATTAGAAAAAGTCCTCCAAGCAGCATCTCTGTTTTAAAAAATGGCCCACTGAGACATTGGCCCACCGGGAAACTCCCTGTAGTCCCTATGGCCAGTCCATCCCTGACAGCACAGGAGGAGTGGGATCGAATGTCCCCCGGTCGCTGTCCCCAGGGTCATGTTTATACCCGCAAATAGTTTTCCCCAGACAGGGGGTGGACTGACCACTTAATCACTTTCCGAGGTCCTAGGGTCAGTGCGTGGCTCCATGTACTCCCCTCCTCTGGCTTCTCCCCTTCTGCCGGGCTCTGCGGATCTCCTGCGTTGTGCAGAGAGCAGTGGCTGAGCAGCATCCTTATCCACTCTCCATGACAGACGCTAGACAGTATCTGTAATGGAGGTACCTGCCAGAGCTGGTGCCTGTCGATCATAGGGGAGCCTGTCAGCCGCTCAAAGTACAGCATGACGGACGGTCCTGTCCATCACAGAAACATCTCCTGACGTCACCCCCATGACCGAGGCCCCCCCAGGCAGTCACAAAAAAAAGGTCCCTAAGTGCATTCTGTTCGGGCACCTGACACAGTGCACTATGGGAAGCACCACGTCTATGCAATCACAAGATTGCAGATGAGGCGCTTCATTTGCAGGGTTTGGAGTGGATTTGTGGCGCAGTCCATCGCGCCGGACAGCTTCCGCCTGGCGCCAAAGTGTATCACTATGGCCGGGTGCTTTGTTTTCAGTGGGAGACCCAACGTCACATCCGGCAGACTACAAAAAGATGGCCGCCGCCGCCATAAGGGCTTAAAAAAAAAAAAAAAAAAAAAAAAAGATATACATTTTATATGGGTACAGCGTTGCATGACCACTCATAATGGCCTGGTCTTAAAGGAGGAGGGTAAATCTTCCAGAGGACAAGTGGTTAAACATTTCAAATAATGTGGTTGTGTGTTAAAAAATATTTTTAAATACAGTTAATTTAAGTACTTGTTTTTGATTTAGTATTAGCCCCTGCAGCATGTTCAAAAAGAACTGTTAGTTTATTCAATAACACTTGGACATCAATCCCGCTACCCAGGGCTTGACTGGGACAGAAATTTGGCCCTGGACTTCATCCAGACTGGCCCACTTTGACAGCTCTCCCCCATGGCGGCCGGACAACTACCACCCCCCCCCCCCCCCGGCCACCCAAGCCACTAGCCGTTCTACTTTATTAGAATAGAAACGGCTGGTACTGATACTCTTATAGGCAGTACCAGTGGGGAAGCTAGACATTATTTCACCAGGGGCAAAGAATCAGTTTGGTGCCCCCCCTTATGGGACAAGATTAGGCAGAAGAAACTCCCAGGACATAGCTGTTGAGTCAGCTGTCTGTCCCTCCCCCCATGCTCCTCTGTCATCCCCCCTGCTCCTCTGTTCCCCCCAGGTGAGCACTGCGGGGAGGGAGAGACATAGGAGCAGAGGGGGGCGGCAGTCCACTGTCACTGAAGCCGGCCCACCGGGAAGCTCCCTGTAGTCCCAATGGCCAGTCCATCCCTGCCGCTACCTCTCACAAGCTAAGCGAGCGCACTACCATTTGAGCTAATCCCCCTTCATAAAATATTTCACTTTATATAATAAGAGAGGTGTTAAAAAAATATCTTTAAATGCAGCTAATGTAAATACCTGAATTGATTTAGTATTAGCCACTGCAGCATGTTAAAATAGAACTGTAAATGTATTAAAAAAAGGATTGGAGAATGCGGGCATCGATCCCGCTACCTCTCACATGCTAAGCGAGCGCTCTACCATTTGAGCTAATCCCCCTCTGAGGAGCCTGGAAAGGTGGGTGGCAATTGGATATGGGGGAAGCTAATTTAGATTAATCTGATGATGTTATTTCTAAAAAGAAGTAAGAGCAAATTAAAAAATTATCCAGTAAATTAGTAAATTTCCGGACAGCGGAAGTTCATTTTTTGGGGGGAACTCCGCTTTAAGGACCAAGCCTCTTTTTCACATTTGTTGTTTACAAGCTACAATAATTTTTTTTGCTAGAAAATTACTTAGAACCCACAAACATTATATATTATTTTTTCCAGACAACCTAGAGAATAAAATGGCGGTCATTGCAATACTTTATGTCACGCCGTATTTGCGCAAGCGCAATTTATGGGGAAAAAATACACTTATTTGAATAAAAAAATAAGACAACAGTAAAGTTAACCTTTTTTTCTGTATTTTAAAAGATAATGTTATGCCGAGTAAATTGATACCCAACATATCACGCTTCAAAATTGCACCCGCTCGTGGAATATAGCGACAAACTTTGGCCCTTAAAAATCTCCATTGGCAACATTTTAAAAATTCTGCAGGTTAAACGTTTTGAGTTACAGAGGAGGTATAGGGCTAGAATTATTGCTCTCGCTCGAACGATCGTGGCGATACCTCACATGTGTGGTTTGAACCCTGTTTTTTGTATGGGAGCCACTTACGTATGCGTTCGCTTCTGTGCGCGAGCTCTGCGCAACCGGGCACTTTACATTTAACTTTTTTTTTACACCGCCCTTTTCAAAAAAAAAAAATGGTGTCACTTTTATTACTATTACAAGGGATATAAACATCCGGTTGTATGCTCCATCGGACAATTGTTGTCAGAATCTCCGACAACAAATGTGGGATAGCATGCTCTCAAATTTTCCGACAACAAATGTGTGCCGTCGGATTATCCGATCATGTGTAAACAAGTCCGTTGCAAAAAAATCCAAAGTACAAACACGCATGCTCAGAACCAATGCTACAAGGCTTATGGGTCTTTCTGCTGTCCAGGTCCTCACTGTGAAACTTTAGAGAAAGGCTAGAAGTCCTTATTTATAAAATAAGGTAATTGTTCAGTTAGATATTTTGTTTTTCAAAAAAAGAGAATGGAAAAAATACATCTGCAAAAGTGAAAAAGCGAGCCAGGTAGGATTCGAACCTACAATCTTCTGCTCCGTAGGCAGACGCGTTATCCATTGCGCCACTGGCCCTTGCTCCTGTGCCTTTAAGAAGTCAGAGAAGGGGTGTATATGTGGGCAGAATTTTAGCTATTTTAGATTTATTTGATATTATTTCTAAAAGTAAATTAAAACAGAATTAACCAGTAAGTTAGTGGTTTAACCACTTTACCCCCCCTTCATGACCAGGGCATTTTTTGCGTTAGGGCATTGTGTTAATTAACTGACAATTGCGCGGTCATGCTACACTGTACCCAAATAAAATTGATGCATTTGTTTTCCCCACAAATACAGTTGCAATAAAAAGTATGTGAACCCTTTTGGAATGATGTGGATTTCTGCACAAATTGGTCATAAAATGTGATCTGATCTTCATCTAAGTCACAACAATAGACAATCACAGTCTGCTTAAACTAATAACACACAAATAATTAAATGTTACCAAACATTCACAGTGCATGTGGAAAAAGTATGTGAACCCCTAGACTAATGACATCTCCAAGAGCTAATTGGAGTGAGGTGTCAGCCAACTGGAGTCCAATCAATGAGATGAGATCGGAGGTGTTGGTTACAGCTGCCCTGCCCTATAAAAAACACACACACACACCAGTTCTGGGTTTGCTTTTCACAAGAAGCATTGCCTGATGTGAATGATGCCTCGCACAAAAGAGCTCTCAGAAGACCTACGATTAAGAATTGACTTGCATAAAGCTGGAAAGGGTTATAAAAGTATCTCCAAAAGCACTGCTGCTACTCTCCCGCCGTCTAGGGTAGCAGATGACAGTTGAGAAAAAGTTCAATGTCCACACTTTAGACTTCTTTTTCTTGGATTTATTTGCTGAACTTGGTAAAAAAAAAAAAAAAAAAAAAGTAGTTGAAGAGGTGGAAGGGTAACAGGTAATAGGTTCAGGTGTACAACTTCTGTCCGGAAACACTCCTGCTTCCAGCAACAAGCAGAGTGGGTATTGAGCACCCGGATAGGCCTCTTTCACTAGCCTAGCAACGGAGATGGCGCAAGGAAAATGGCAGAGTCTCTGCCACAGACCTTCCCACAGATGGAGGTATGTTCGGTCCAAAACCCTCTCAACACAGGATTAAGCACCCGGATCTCTCCCGATTAACTTCTTGGAAACTGAGAACTGACAGGCGACCATCATTCAACCTTTCAGTAATGGTACGTCCTTCAATGAAGTTCTAGGCCTCTCCTGAAATACCAGCCTTGTGCTCGGTGCTCTTCAAGACAGGTTTTTCATTGAGTGGCTTCCTCCCTCAGGACGGACAGCACAGGACCACTCTGCAAACATAGACCCAGTCTGACTACCAGGCCTTATTAGATCACAACCCCGGACCAACGTGGTCCCGGAGCCAGGAACACTTGAACACACACCCCCGGCCAGGAGGGCCACTCACGGGGGTGGTGGGACGATAGACCAGGATCGACGATCCCGGGCCAATGGCGTCTGTCCCTTAAGTACTCCTCCCTAGCATGCACAGTGGGACGATCAACTCCCACTGATTGGCTGCTGAAGGGGAACACCCAAAACACCTTGACCTGACTGCTGCCACCCTTGGCCTGGGGTGGTAACTGCACCCTAGACAACAATAGTGGTCACTCACAGTACAGCCATGGATGAAACAGAGGCACAAATTTAGGAAAGAATCATACAGTCTGAGTCAACTAACTCTCAGACTACCCTCTAAATTTAAAGTAGTGCCGGCTATAAAGTAGCAGGCCGCTATATATATATATATATATATATATATATATTGTGAGGGGTTAGTTCGGTAGCGGGGTGTGTGACCCCTTGCTTGGGTTCACCACACACTGATTTTATACAGACTGGCAGTCGAAGGCAGTTAAAAAATAAAGTTTTTGGTTTATTTTTCCATCTTGCTGGAAAATAATTGCAAGCATCCAAACAGCAGAAAAAAAAACAAAATATAAAATAAATCCTACCAACTCTGGGCATCTACCATCTATACAGCACAAACAGTAGTCTCTTGATATTTATAACACAGGAAAAAGTCAATGGTCTCCTCACCTCATCAGGAGACTTTCTGGCAATGCTCTCCTAACCAAACAGCCTTTGGAGTGATGCAGCAAACAAGTGGTAACCCTCTGGCTACTTCAAGGCCTTGATTGCTTCATTCTGAACAGCTGAAGTTTTCTAACAGCCTCTAGCCTTCCTCTGGCCTCGTTTGTAGCCGACGCCCTATAACAATCTGTGTATCGTCTAAACAAGGCAGAAATGTATGTCCCCTCAGTGACAACACCCAAAGATTTACCTGACTTCCTGTCACAATATATATATATATATATATATATATATATATATGCATGTATATGTAGCATTACCCCAGAGGAGCTTCTGGTTGTTTTGGGCGGCACATTTACCTCATGGCTCCTCCGAATTCCTAGGGGTGAATGATGCGTATTGCATTTGGTAGAAGTAAAGGAATGTCCGCAACAGGTGCTCTTTGCTGTGCTCTTTATTACCCAGCCGGGTAATAACAATAAACATGTAGTGAGGAAAGTAAAGTTGAAGAAGGAGAGAGAACAGCAGATTCAGGCGTAATGGTAGAGAAACAGTCCTGCTCCCAAGCGTAACACTTCTCTGCGCCACTCCTGCCGGAGTGGGTTTAGTGTACCCGGACAGGCCTCTCTCACTGACCTGGCAGCCAGAGTATCACTTGAATGTTTGTAGGATAGAGTCCCTGCCACAGACCCTCCTTGGTGAACTTCAGAGAGCCACCCCTGCCACAGGCCCTCTCTGATGGTAGTTATGGAGATAATCCTCCTTAGATGAGTTACGCCTGGATCTCCTTCAACTTGTCGCCCAGGTTCCAACTGACAGGTGATCAATCCTTAAGCCCTGGTTCACACTGGGTACGATTTGGAACGATTTGAGATGCAATTTGACATGTCAAATCGCATCTTAAATCGGCGGCAATTGTCGGCAATGACACTGTCCTAATCAGTGCGACGCCGCATCTGCGATTTCAAAAAGTAGTTCCTGTACTACTTTTTGCGATTTCGGGCAGCCGAAAAATCGCGGTAAAATCTCGCATTTTACCGCGATTTTGAATTTGCAGCAGTGTGAACCTAGGCTCAGTGTCCGGCTACCTTGATCCCCGTGGTTTGTCAAGGCCCTTTTGGATTGCTAGCCTCTCAATGGCGCTCCTCAGACGGACTCTCCACCAAACAGCAAATACAGCTTGGGATCCTCAAAGGTGGGAACCCAGTCGCTCACTGGGTCCCTGTCGCTGTTCAGATGCTCCGGGCCAACATGGTCCCGGAACCAGGAACACCGCGTGGCATGCACGCCCCCCGGCCAGGTAGGCCAAAACGCTGGGGCGCCGTGATGTGGTCACCCTGAAGGTGGGTGCCACACTCGAAGAAGAAGACCCAGAACCAATGGCGTCTGCCCCATAAATACCCCTCCCCAGCATGCACAGCGAGGTCAAACGCTCCTGATTGGCTGCTGGGGAAGAGTACCCAAACCTTGACTCCACTGCTGCCACCTGTAGCACCGGGGTTGGAAGAACACCCCAGCACAACAGAATAGCCTACAGCACAGCCAAGCTGAGACAGAGACCCTGTTTTACTCTTAACAATTTGTATCAGAGTTTTACTACACTATTTACCTCTAAATTTAACTAGCACCGGTACTATAAAGTACACAGGCGCTACACATATATATATATACACACACACACACATATACAGTTTATGAGAGCAGCTAACTTTCTCTAGCAGTCCAACATTCCCACTACACAGTCACAGCTTATGTGCTCCAATCAGCAGGCAGTGTGAACATTGTGAATTGGAGCACAGATTTTGTGACTGCTCGGAGGTGTGTCAGATTGCTAAAGATAGACCAATGAAAGAGTAAGGCGGTCCTCATCTTCAGCAGGCTGCTGGGGACTGGGAGGTTGGGAAAGCACAGGCACACTATTAACCACTTCCCTACCGCCTCATTGTGAAATGACGGCGGCAGGAACCCCTCCTCGATCCGGGTGGACGTCATATGACGTCCTGCGTTCCCGGCGATCTAGGGCGCGCGCGCCCGCGGTGACTCTCGTGACCCGGCGCGGGTGGCCGGCGGCCGCGATTGCTGCCATTGTCGGTAATCACGGCAGGAGTGTGGATCTGTGTGTGTAAACACACAGATCCACCTTCTGTCAGCGGTGAGGAGACCAATGTGTGTTCCCAGTACAGAGGAACACACATCGGTCTCCTCCCCTTGAGAGTCCCCTCCCCCCTACAGTTATAACACACCTGGCTTAGGGACACATATTAACACCTTCAACGCCCCCTAGTGGTTAACCCCTTCCCTGCCAGTCACATTTACACAGTAATCAATGCATAGTTATAGCATTAATCGCTGTATAAATGTGAATGGTCCCAAAAACGTGTCAAAAGTGTCCGATGTGTTCGCCGCAATGTCACGGTGACAAAAAAATCGCAAATCGCCGCCAATACTAGTAAAAAAATTAATAAAATAAAAATGCCATAAATCTATCACCTATTTTGTAGACGCTATAACTTTTGCGCAAACCAATCAATATATGATTATTGCGATTTTTTTTTTACCAAAAATATGTAGAAGAATACGTATCGGCCTAAACTGAGGAAAAAAAAAGTTTTTTTAAAAAGAAATTGTGATATTTATTAAATAAAAAAGTAAAAAATATTGTGTTTTTTTTTTTAATTGTCGCTTATCTTTTGTTTATAGCGCAAAAAATAAAAACCGCAGAGGTGATCAAATACCACCAAAAGAAAGCTCTATTTGTGGGAACAAAATGATAAAAAAAAATGTTTGGGTACAATTGCTGCCAGTGTGCCCATCAATTGCCACTACTGTGCCCATCAATTGCTGCCAGTGTTCTCATCAATTGCCGCTACTGTGCCCATCATTTGCTGCAAGTGTGCCCATCAATTGCCACTACTGTGCCCATCAATTGCTGCCAGTGTGCCCATCAATTGCTGCTACTGTGCCCATCAATTGCTGCCAGTGTGCCCATCAATTGCCGCCTCTGCTATGATTGGATGCCTGATAGGCGTCCAATCACAGCGCCTGTCATTTCAGCCAATCAGATGACAGGTAACAGACCGAGCACCTGATTGGCTGAGAGGCGGTTCAGTGTTAGGAAAGCGAATATTCATTCGCTTTCCTAACACAACGCTGAGTGAACTGCGAGCGCCCAGCATGGCACCCACTGTTCACCTATTTGGATGCCTATTAGAGCCTATGGCTCTAATCAGGTGCTTCCAAAAAATACCCCAAAATGCATGAATCTATCTATGGTGATAGAGCGGTATGGCAGGAGAGAGGGAGGGGCACCGCCCCCGTGCTGCCCTTATAGACGGACCACCACTACTAGGTGTGCTCCATGGCATCACTAGGGTTGGTGTCACCCGGTGCGGTAAAACATGGTGTCACCCCCCCTCTGTCTAGGCTGCCCAGCACCAAGCAGGCAGCGCACGGGTACGGGGCGCACCCCAAACCAGCCCCTGTAAATGATAGTATAGGGCAGTATAGTGGCAGGTTAGGGTAGTATAGAGTGGTATAGTGGCAGGTTGGTGTAGTGGGGTGGTATAGGACAGGTTAAGGTGGTATAGGGCATGTTGGGGTTATATAGGTTAGTTTGGGGTGGTATAGGGCAAGTTAGGGTTGCATAGGGCAGGTTGGGGTGGTATAGGGCAAGTTAGGGTGGTACAGGGCAGGTTGGGGTGGTATAGTGCAAGTTAGGGTGGCATAGGGCAAGTTGGGATGGCATGGGAAAGGTTGGGGTGGTACAGGGCAAGTTAGGGTGGCATTGGGCAGGTTGGGGTGGTATAGGGCAAGTTATGGGGGCATAGGGCAGATTGGGTGGTACAGGGCAAGTTAGGGTGGCACAGGGCAAGTTGGGGTGGCATGGGAAAGTTTGGGGTGGTACAGGGCAGGCTGGGGTTGTACAGGGCAGGCTGTGGTGGCACAGGGCAGGTTGGGTGGTAAAGGGCAGGCTGGGGTGGTACAGGGCAGGCTGGGGTGGTACAGGGCTGTTTGGGGGGGTACAGGGCAGGCTGGGGTGGTATAGGGCTGTATGGGGTGGTACAGGGCAGGCTGGGGTGGTACAGGGCAGGCTGGGGTGGTACAGGGCATGCTGGGGTGGCACAGAGCAGGCTGGGGTGGTACAGGGCAGGCTGGGATGGTACAGGGCAGGCTGGGATTGCACAGGGCAGGCTGGGCATGTCAGCTAAAAAAAACAAAACAAAAAAAACCGGGATGGTGTCACCCCTCTAGCGGGTGTCACCCGGTGCGGACCGCACCCCCCTAGCAACGCCTCTGGGTGTGCTACATGATGAAAACTGGGCGAGTCTGGGATAACTGGTGTATACACTACATACATATACCACCATCCTTCCACTCACAAAATACTCCTTAATTGCAGTGGCAAAATTAGTCTAAGTAAAAAAAATGCAAATTTGGCTTATGAACCGGGTTATGATGCAAAGTTCTGTTAGAGTTCCCATTCATGCTATGTAGCAGGCCTGTCATGATCTGTGTCATGGCTTTGGTCACCTGCTGGTGGCACTGTTTCTCCCAGTAACAGGGGTGCAGTTCTGGTGTCCACCAGCGGGTGTCTCCCATGGGATGACTCCTCTCAATTAAGGTGAACTGCTACAGGTATATAATCCCGCCCTTCACTACAGGTCAGTGCTTCAGTATTTTGCTTGTCAGCCTGAGCTGATGGCTGTAGCCAACCTGTTCCTGATTTGCTCCCTGCCCTGGACTCTGGTTCTCCCCTTTGTCGCTTATTGACCCCGGCTTGTACTTTTGGACTTTGCTGCTCTCTCCTATCCTGGACCCCCGGCTTGAACCTTGGACTTGCTTGTGTCTCATCCCTGCATTACCTGCTAGTTACGCTCTGATTTCTGGTATATATTCATTCACTAGTTCTGGTGGTTTATAGTTTGCTATGTCATGCTTGCTTGTCTTGGGGGGGTTTTCTATGATTGTTTTGCACGTGTGCTTAACCTTTAATAAACATATATTTTTCACTATCTTGGTGCCTATTTCCGTTTGTGCAGCCCATTGACCTGTTACCCAGTACTCAGATGCCTGCGTAGGCATCCCCTGACATAATACTGAAGCCCTATAAACAGGTCGGCTGCACTTGGGAAATTGGCTCTGGGCATTTGCTATTATAAAATGCATCTAGAAGATATTGTGTACCTGTCACTCCTGGCAACAGATGACAGAGATTTCTGCTATCAGGAATTAAGTGAATGCACTAGAGCAGTGTTTCTCAACCTTTTTCCAGTCGGGGCACCCTTAAAAAGTATTTTCAGTCTTGAGGCACCCCAGTCCAAGGCTTGGTTCACATTATGGTGTGTCGCAGAACACGCGCAAAATCGCGCTCATTCCTGACACACAGAATAATGCTCTGCTCGTTAGAGGTACCATTAATTCTTAATGGTACACCCACACATTGGAAAATGTCGGGTGCTTTAGCTGCAGTGCAATTAAAAAAAAAAAGAAGGTTGGGGACTTGTTTCCCTGCATTTTTGTGGGTACAGAAGCCCATTGAAATGAATGGTCTGCCCTACATGCAGCTGCACAGATGTGAACCAAGGGCTTGTTAACATGTCAAAGGGGCGGTAAAACCACATGGTTGAGATGTTTTTACCACCCCCAACTTCTCTACCTTTAGCTGCAGAGGCAGCAGCTGGGGTGTTCACATGCTGTGGCTGCAACTGGAGGTATACCGAGGGTGAATGGGGGTGCACTGCAACTACCCCGCAACTGTGTGCATTGCACGGTTGCGGTGTAGTGATGCTGCATTTACGGGCTTAAAACGGGTAGTAAAGAGGCAACATAATGCCTCTTTATGGCCTGTCAAATGCCTCTGAAAAGCGATCTGTGCATGGATTGCTTTTCAGAGAAGCAGCAGTCCTTGCTATCAAACAAGCCCTACAAAATCCATTGTCATGGTACATGAATGGGGGGGGGCAGGATTAAAAGTAACATACATACAGACTACAGACACAGGCTTACACATGCATACACATACATAACAGGGTTGCCAACTTTCAGTAAATTTACGAAGTTTGTAAAATCTGTACTTTTTTCATCTGTCCCTGAATGTCCATTGCGGACATGTAGGCTGCATGTCTGTAACGGACATTCATGGACAAATGCAAAAAGTATGGATTTTACAAACTCTTTGTAAATTTACTGAAAGTTGGCAAACCTGATACACACACACACACACACACACACACACACACACACACACACACACACACGCGCATACAGACAGACAGTCACATGTGCACGCACACACACATAGTCACATGTGCACACACACACACACAGTCACATGTGCACACACAGAGACAGTCACATGTGCACACACACACAGACAAATGTATAAAGCCATTTTAAAAAAAAATAATGTAGCTTCTAGCTCAGTACCTCTTCAGATTTCTCTTTAGCCGGGTACTGCACTCTAGGGGGAAGCAGAGAGCACAGCACACTCCTCTGCACTTCACTTTCATTTTTGAAGCCGACAGAGCTTCTCACAGTTCGGCAGGAGAGCTCATCTGACAGCCTTCTCTCCACTGACCCCCGCGGCACACCTGAGAACCTCTGACGGCACACCAGTGTGCCGCGGCACACTGGTTGAGAAAGGCTGCACTAGAGAGCAGTTATTGGAATGTATCCGTATGGCTCATGTTTTTGTTGATCATAGCAGTTTTTTGTTTGAGGATGTGCAGCCATTGATTCGGATCTGCACAGAGTTGGCTCAGTCTGACGCTGCTAGTGGGCGTGATGATTACACACCTCCTTTTAGTGCAGCTCAGGTAGAGTCTTTGGTGTGGCTGTTGGAAGATGATTCAGCCTTTTTTCATGAGCAGTACTCAGCTTGTCGTCAACAGGTGATTGCAGCATGCATTAATTCTGTGCAGTCTCTGGTCAGACAAGCTGTGTGCAAACCTGATTTTGTGCAACCATTATTACAAGCCTGGTCCAGTTTGTTGTACTCCGCCCCTGTCAGCTCCCAACCATCCATTTCTAGTTACCAACCTGCTGGGATGTCTTTTTCTTTACCCCCAATTCCCACTTTTGCTGAACAATACACCCTGCTAACAACAAAGTACCAGTCCTCTGTTTCCTCCTGCTGCACTTACCCTGCCTTTAACCCTTCTGCTGCTTCTCAACTGCCTCCGTTTGTTCCACCAAAATCCTCTTCAAGGTTGGGACCCTCTGTTTCACCACCCCTCCGCTCTTCACCCCTACCAGCTGTATCCATTACCTCCAACCCTATACCCATATACAAATCCTCAGTGGTGAAACCAAAGAAGAAGTAATTTTTTTCCAACCCACTCGATCCTGCCACTAACCCAATCTGCATCCACTTCAGCCAACCTGCTTCAGCCTGTTCCAGTGCCAGTCGCTCAGCTTGTTGTACCTGCTATCCAGTCCGATGCACCTGCTGTTCTGTTTGATGTGCCAGTGCCTGTACCCGTTGCCCAGTCTACAGTTCCAGTACCTGCTGCCCAGTTTAAAGTTCCAGTACCTGCTATCCAGTCCGATGCACCTGCTGTTCTTCCTGTTGTGCCAGCACCTACTGTTCTGTCAGATGTGCCAGTGCCTGTGCCCGTTGCCCAGTCTACAGTTCCAGTACCTTCTGTCCAGTTTAAAGTTTCAGTGCCTGCTTTCCAGTCCGAAGCACCTGCTGTTCTGTCTGATCTGCTGCCCAGCCTGATCTGCCACCGTCTGCTGCCCAGCCTGATCTGCCACCGTCTGCTGCCGAGCCTGATCTGCCACCGTCTGCTGCCGAGCCTGATCTGCCACCGTCTGCTGCCGAGCCTGATCTGCCACCGTCTGCTGCCGAGCCTGATCTGCCACCGTCTGCTGCCGAGCCTGATCTGCCACCGTCTGCTGCCGAGCCTGATCTGCCACCGTCTGCTGCCGAGCCTGATCTGCCACCGTCTGCTGCCGAGCCTGATCTGCCACCGTCTGCTGCCGAGCCTGATCTGCCACCGTCTGCTGCCGAGCCTGATCTGCCACCGTCTGCTGCCGAGCCTGATCTGCCACCGTCTGCTGCCGAGCCTGATCTGCCACCGTCTGCTGCCGAGCCTGATCTGCCACCGTCTGCTGCCGAGCCTGATCTGCCACCGTCTGCTGCCGAGCCTGATCTGCCACCGTCTGCTGCCGAGCCTGATCTGCCACCGTCTGCTGCCGAGCCTGATGTGTCACCTTCCCAGCCTGATGTCTCGGAGCTCGCTACCCAGCCTTATGATCCGGTGCCCTCCGCCCAGCCTGATGTCTTGGTACCTGTTATACCAGTTCCGGATGCTCAGCTTGCCGCTGATTCTTCCCTGTCCTATCATCAGTCTGATTATGATGCTCTCGTGTTGTCGGACCCCGAGAGGTTTATACATGTTGCCCTGCCTGTTTTCACCGCTAGATCCAAACTTCCAGACCCTGGTGGTGGTAGGATGCATGCTCTGTTTTCGGACTCGGGGGGGGGGGGGGGGGGGGGGACATGTCTCCCAATGGGTTAAGAGACTTTGACCGGAAGACTTTTTGGGACCTTTCCGCATCTACATGCACTACCAGGGCAAGGGCAGAATGGAGTGTCCAGAGGCCACTCCTTGGGGGGGGGGGGGGGGGGGGGGGGAAACTGTCATGATCTGTGTCATGGCTTTGGTCACCTGCTGGTGGCACTGTTTCTCCCAGTAACAGGGGTGCAGTTCTGGTGTCCACCAGCGGGTGTCTCCCATGGGATGACTCCTCTCAATTAAGGTGAACTGCTACAGGTATATAACCCCGCCCTTCACTACAGGTCAGTGCTTCTGTATTTTGCTTGTCAGCCTGATCTGATAGCTTTAGCCAACCTGTTCCTGATTTGCTCCCTGCCCTGGACTCTGGTTCTCCCCTTTGTCGCTTATTGACCCCGGCTTGTACTTTTGGACTTTGCTGCTCTCTCCTATCCTGGACCCCCGGCTTGAACCTTGGACTTGCTTGTGTCTCATCCCTGCATTACCTGCTAGTTACGCTCTGATTTCTGGTATATATTCATTCACTAGTTCTGGTGGTTTATAGTTTGCTGTGTCATGCTTGCTTGTCTTGGGGGGTTTTCTATGATTGTTTTGCACGTGTGCTTAACCTTTAATAAACATATATTTTTCACTATCTTGGTGCCTATTTCCTGCGTAGGCATCCCCTGACAAGGCCACATGTACATGCTTTTTTGAGCTTCTTGCATAGGGTAGCCCATTCATTTTTAATGCTTAGCTCTACATGTGGCAAAGGTGTGTTTTGAATTCGGCATGGGATCACAATAAATGTTGATGATTATGGCTTACAGCTAGTGATTAAGACCCCTTTCACACTGAGGAGTTTTTCAGGTGGTACAGCGCTAAAAATAGCGTTGCTGTACCGCCTGAAAAACTCCTGCACTGCATACTCAATGTGAAAGCCCGAGGGCTTTCACACTGAGGCGATGCGCTGGCAGGAGCGAAAAAAATCTCCTGCCAGCAGCATCTTTGGAGCGGTGAGAGGAGCGGCGTGTAAACCGCTCCTTCACATTTAAAACAATGGGAAACCGCGGCAATACCGCCCGCAATGCGCCTCTGCAGAGCCACATTGCGGGCGGTATTAACCCTTTATCGGCCGCTAGAGGGGGTTAATACTGCACCGCTAGCGGCCGTTTCCCGTGACAATTCCGGCGGTTTAGCGCCACTATTTTTAGCGCCGCTATACCGCCACCGCGGCTCCCGCCCCAGTGTGAAAGGGGCCTTAGGCTTTCAGTTTTGGGCTTATTTGATTATTGATTATCCACTGATACTAAACTCTGTATTTTTTTAAACAGCAGCACTCCAAAATACCCAAATAAAAATGTGCAAAATATATAAACAATATTATTGCGCTGTATCTTTGAAGCAGAACTTCACTCTCTCAATCAACATTGTTCGGTTTTTTTTATCCTTATTCTCCTAGCATTAATTAATAGATTAGAAAGTACACTATGGGCCAGATTCTCAAAAGCGGTACGCCGGTGTATCTACAGATACACCGGCGTAATTCGAAAATCCCGCCGGCGTATCATTGTTTTGTATTCACAAAACAAGATACACCGGAATTAGGCTTGGATCCGACTGGTGTAAGTCACTTACACCGTCGGATCCTAAATGCAATACAACGCTGACCGCTAGGTGGCGTTTACGTTCAGGTCTCATTTGACTATGCAAATGAGCCTGATAGGCCGCTTCCCGAACTAATTTGCGTCGCGTACGTAGTTTCCGTAAGCGTAAGGTTACCCCTGCTATATGAGGGGTAACCTTACGCCAGTCCGCCGTATGCCATGTTAAGTATGACGTCAGGTCCGCGTCGTAATTTTCCGTCGTTTTCCTAAGTCGTTCTTGAATACGACTTTACGTCAATGACGCTCACGTCGGCGTCATTGACGTTTTCCGTTGTGAGCCCGGCGCATGCTTCGATCGTCGCGGGGGCGCGCTTAATTTGAATACAAGCCGCCCCCTTTGAATTATGCGGCCATACGCCAGGCCATTTACACTACACCGCCGCAAATTACGGAGCAAGTGCTTCGCGAATACGGCACTTGCTTCAGTAAGTTGCGGTGGCGTAGTGTAAATGACTTACACTACGCCTACGCCGTTTCTTAGAGAATCTGGCCCTTTGTTACCAGGAGTATTTTAATGGCATCCCAGTCTTAGGGCCAAATTCACGTAGATCAGCGGATCTTTAGATACGCGTGATCTATCTGATTTAAGATACCCTGCCGCAAGTTTGAGATACAAGTGGGTAATTCACAAACAACTTACCTCCAAACTTGCGGCGGCGTATCGCAAATATACGCCGGGAAAGCCGCTACGGAAACGTCGTAACAACACTGCGTCGGGTCCGCGTACGTTCGTGAATTCGCGTATCTCGCTGATTTACATATTATTCAACGTAAATCAGCGGGAACGCCCCCGCGCCATTTTTAAATTACAAATAAGTTTCGACGGTGTAACAGTTACACATGTCGGATCTTAGCCATATCTATGCGTAACTGATTCTATGAATCGGGCGCATAGATACGACCAGTTTAAGTCAGAGATACGACAGCGTATCAGGAGATGCACCGTCGTATCTCTTTGTGAATCTGGCCCTTCGTCCGTAGGGTTCAATATTGAGTTGGCCCACCCTTTGCAGCTATAACAGCTTCAACTCTTCTGGGAAGGCTGTCCACAAGGTTTAGGAGTGTGTCTATGGGAATGTTTGACCATTTTTCCAGAAGCGCGTTTCTGAGGTCAGGCACTGATCTTGGACAAAAAGGCCTGGCTTGCAGTCTCCATTCTAATTCATCCCAATGGTGTTCTATCTGGTTGAGGTCAGGACTCAAAAGTCAAGTTTTTCCACCCCAAATCCATGTCTTTATGGACCTTGCTTTGTGCACTGGTGAGCAGTCATGTTGGAACAGGAAGGGGCCGTCCCCAAACTGTTCCCACAAAGTTGGGAGCATGAAATTGTCCAAAGTGTCTTGATATGCTGACACCTGAAGAGTTCCCTTCATTGGAACTAAGGGGTCAAGGCCAACCTCTGAAAAACCACCCTACACCATAATCCCCCTCCACCAAATGATTTGGAGGGGGGGCACAACACTTTTGGCAATATGGTGTGGATGAGTGAGTTTGGGGTGGGGGAACTTGACTGGCCGGCACAGAGTCCTGACCTCAACCTGATAGAACACCCTTGAGATGAATTAGAGTGGAGACTGCTTGCCAGGCCTTCTTATCCAACATCAGTGCCTGACCTCACAAATGCTCTTCTGGAAGAATGGTCAAAGTTTCCCATAGACGCCCTCCTAAACCTTGTGGGCAGCCTTCCCAGAAGAGTTAAAGCTGTTATAGCTGTAAAGGGTGGGCCAACTGAATATTGAACCCTACGGACTAAGACTGGGATGCCATTAAATTTCATGTGTGTGTAAAGGCAGGTGTCCCAATACTTTTGACAATATAATGTGAATTAAATTATGAAAAAAAAAACAGTTGTCATTAAAATTATGCATACAATTTAGGTAATTATAGAATCAATGTTATGTCAACTGGTGCACGTTGATGCTGCTACAATCGACCAAAGTATCAACGACCATTGGTCACGAATGAGTAAAACCTTATCTCTATAAATGTAGTTTACATTATGACTAAGGACACAGCTGTTGGAAAGTCATCGGAGTTGATGTTGCTACAAATAAACACATCTGGTAATTGGATCTGAACCAGAGTGCCTGTAAATGTCCACAATACTTTTTTTTAAAGCAACCCTGATCCAAAATAAAAAGCACTGAAGAAGGTTCTCCTCTAAAGAAGAGGTCTTATACATATCTGACTGGTCGGTCATAATGCGGATCCTTTCCATCTTCAAGAGCTATGGTACCTGGAGAATCCACCAAATTTGACACACTTTTGCACGTGTCAAATCCCTTGTCCTCTCACCAAATGCTGAGAGATTCCTTCTGCTGGATCCTACATCACTGCAGGACATAGTAGTGAGCATTGGCATGTGCAACCTGTTACATTAAGGTGTGCACCCCAGAGTACTGTCATGGATATGCAATAGTCTGGCAGCTTACCTGTCTCCACCTGTCCATTAGAGGCCTGACTCTGTTCTGGTTACCTTCTTATATCCTCTCCTTCCTGTATGGCGCCACCCAGGCCATCCCAGGAAGTCTATATTAACTGTTGAACTACAGGCCTGCAGTGCTGTTCAACTGTGTTGTTCGGTTTAGTTCCTGTCTGCAGTGTGCTACGATTATCTTCCTGTGTACCATTTTTGGCTCGTCCCTGACTTCTCCTGTTTGCCTGTGATCCTGACCTTTTGCCTGTCCCTCGGTTACCCTTGTCTGCCTGTTGCCCTGACCTCGGCTTACCCATCACTACCGCTTGTCCTGCTTGCTGCTTCCCCTCTCTCGCTGCGGAGCGTGACCTAGGGGATCCCAGGGGTCGCGACCTGGATCCAGCTGCGGCGAAGACCATCCTTACCACTAGAGGCTCTGGTGAACACAAAGCTGGGTCTTAGACTCCGCGCCCTGGGCGATCTTGGGTTCACACTTCCTCTCTAATCGCAGGAGTCGGCCATAGGTTTCACTACCCTGTGGTGCATCCCTGACCCCAACGGGGTGCACTTGTCACCTGGCCACAGGTGACCTGACAAGTACAAACACACATGCGTGTATATCAGCAGAGCAGTGGACGGCGTCAGTAGAACAAAGATTGGTGTGAGTGTTTTTTTATCTTTATTATTTACAATTTTTTTTTTATATACATTTTTACTATATTATTTTTTATCATTTTTTTAACAATGTTTTTAGGAGCCCATTTGGGTGTCTTTGGTGAAATATCAAGGGCCTAAACAGACCCATTATGTCTCAGCTGAAACTCCCTAGTCCCTTTCTCTGCAGTCTCAGCTGCACTGGACAGTGAATGAATGGGAAGTGCTCTGTACTGAGTGGATTCCTGTTCATTCACAAACTGAAGCATAATAAACATAATTTACTATGCTTCAAATATAAATTGAACACAGGAGCGATCGGTACTTACATTTAGAAAATATGAAACATTTACAGCCCTTTCTCCCGCTCTCCATCTTGAAACATCCCCTGCAGCAGCCAGTGGGGGAAGAAAGGAGGGAAGCTGGCACCAGGAAGCAGCTTGAATCTACACCGCAGGGGGTGATTATGGTACACCCTGTGCACATGCCTATGGTAGTGAGTAGACATGTGCAATTCTTTTAGTTCCGAATTAATTTTTTAACAAATTTCGACAAAATTGTTAATTCGGAAACATCCGAATTAATGAAAACCCATGAATTTGAATATTTTAAAATTCATAAATCCGTAAATTCATACATTTTAAATTTGAAAATCTGAAGACCCAAAAATACGAAAATCTTAAATAATAACTACGGTAACTATTAAATTATAGGTATTGGAATTTCCGTTCAAATTTGGCTGTTAGTGAACATAACGAAAGTATCCGAAGTTACAAAGTATCCAAAATAAAGAATGAAATTCAGGGCAAAATCGTGGGTGCGCGATATATACGCCGATACCCGCTTCCCGAGCCGAGTTTGAACTACTGCGCCGGCATATACCGAGCGCAGTACACTCGTGTATAGTCGGGCAGGCTCGGTTCCTCTCGCAGTCACGTCCTGGACGTACAGGACGCACAGGATGTGACCGCGAGAGGAGCCGAGCCTGCCCGACTATACACGAGTGTACTGCGCTCGGTATATGCCGGCGCAGTAGTTCAAACTCAGCGCGGGAAGCGGGGATCGAGCGGGGAGGACACCGCAGAAGGACGCCGGACCCGACGAGGAGGACACCACTGAAGCCGCAGACGGACGCCGGACCCGACGAGGCCGCCGATGGACGCCGCTCAAGACACCAAAACTGTAAGTACTAAAATGTTTTTTTTTACAGGAATGCGGGTCCACTTTAGGGGTGCGCGCTATACGCTGGAGCGCGCAATACCCCGATAAATATGGTATATATATATATATACACAGTATATATATATAATGTTTGGGGGTTCTAAGTAGTTTTCTAGCAAATACAGATTTTATACAAGGAGATTGGGGGGAGAGGATTTGTGTGGGGAGGGGTAATTTGAGGAGAGGGGGTCAGCAGGAGGTAAGAATTGTTATAAGAGGGGAAATATGGGGAGGGGTGGTAGGAGTGGTGATTTGGGGGAGGATTTGTGTTGAGAGGGAAGATGGGGGATAAGGATTTGTGCTGGAATGGGGGATTTGGGGCGTATGTGCTAGAAAAGGTAATGTGGTGGTGGGGGGTTGTGCTAGGAAGGGACCTTTTTTGGTGAGGGGGACTTGTGCACTTTGGATGATTGGGGGCTTTTGAGCTAGGAGGGGAAATTTGGGGTGGGGGGGGTTGTGCTAGGATTGGGGATTGGGGGAGGTGGAATTGCGCTGAGGAGGATTTGAGGGAGAAGAAAAGATTTGTGCTCGGAGGGGAAATTTGAGGGGTAGAGGATTTATGCTTGGAAGGGGGAATTTTTTTTGGGGGGGGGGGGGGAAGGAGGTTGTGCTGGGAGCATATTTGGAATGAGAGTTTTTTTTGAGCTAAGCATGCAGATTAGCGCTAGATTCTTTCGGGCAAGTGGGGATTTTTGCTGACATATAATGCTCATACATCTTGGCGGGGGGGGGGGCGCAATTAGGCATGTTCCCCCTGGGCTCTAGATCAGTGGTCATCAACTCCTGTCCTCAGGGCCCACTAACAGGCCAGGTTTTATGTATTACCTTGTTGGAGATGCAGACTAGAATACTGCAATCACTGAGCAGCAAGTGATATCACCTGTGTTATCTTGCAAACCTGGCCTGTTTGTGGGCCCTGAGGACAGGGTTGATGACCGCTGCTCTAGATGACCATGTCCCGGCACTGGCAACAAGTGCCATAAAAAGGCTTACACACAACCATTTTTAATGTTCTAGAAAAAAACGACGTCTTTTTCGACGTGATTCTTGTCAAGCCTGCCTTGCATACACGATTGTGAAAAAAAAATGCTCGAGCAAAGCGCTGTGACATACAACACATACGACGGCACTATAAAGGGGAAGTTCTATTCGGATGGCGCCACCCTTTGGGCTGCTTTTTCTGAATTCGTGTTAGTAAAAGTTTGGTGAGAGAGACGATTCGCGTTTTTCAGTCTTCGTGCTTTTCAGTCTGTTACAGCGTAACGAATGTGCTATCTCCATTGTGAACGCTAGTTTTACCAAAACGAGCGCTCCCGTCTCATAACTTGCTTCTGAGCATGCACGTTTTTTCACGTCGTTAAAGCCTACACGCGATTGTTTGTCACGGCGTGAAAAACAACAAGAAAAAAACTTTTAACCACTTGCTTACTGGGCACATAAACCCCCTTCGTGCCCAGGCGAAATTTCAGCCTCCGGCACTGCGTTGCTTTAACTGACATTTGCGCGGTCGTGCGACGTGGCTCCCAAACAAAATTGACGTCCTTTTTTCCCCACAAATAGAGCTTTCTTTTGGTGGTATTTGATCACCTCTGCGGTTTTTATTTTTTGCGCTATAAACAAAAAAAGAGCGACAATTTTAAAAAATATATATATTTTTTACTTGTTGCTATAATAAATACCCCAATTTAAAAAAAAAAAAAAAAATATTTTCTCAGCTAAGGCCGATACGTATTTTTCGACGTATTTTTGTAAAAAAAAAAAAAAAGCAATAAGCGACTGGTTTGCGCAAAAGTTATAGCGAATACAAAATGGGGAACAGAATTATGATTTTTTTTATTATTATTTTTTTACTAGTAGGGGATCTGCGATTTTTATTGGGACTGCGATATTGCGGCGGACGTATCGGACACTTTTGACACAAATTTGGGACCATTCACATTTATACAGCGATCAGTGCTATAAAAATGCACTAATTACAGTATAAATGTGACTGACAGGGAAGGGGTTAAATGTGTATCCTGGGTGTGTTCTAACTGTGTGGGGGGAGGGGGGTGACTGGGGGAGGTGACCGATGCTGTGTCCCTATGTACAAGGGACACAGCATCGGCCTCCTCTCCTCTGACAGCACGTGGAGCTCTGTGTTTACACACAGAGCTCCACGTCCCACCTGTCTTACCGACGATCGCGTGTACCGGGACAGTGTTTACCCCCAGAGGCGCGCACGGGTAATGCACTTTAAAAGACGTCCACTTGGCACTTGAGAGCTGCGCTGTTGACGTCTTTTGTCAATAGCGCGGGTCTCAAGTGGTTAAAGCCCATTTTTCACGTCGAGAAAAATGCTCTGGAGCCTACACAAGATCGTTTTAAATGACCAATTTAAAAAATTGAATTTTTCACGTCATGAAAAACGGTCGTGTGTACGCGGCATTAGGCATGAAGGGGTTAATTTGGGGGTCAGGTATCCAACACTACCAGAAGTGTATCGGAAAAGGAGGATTTGCTAGAAAACATAGCTACTGAAGAAAACAAGTAAATATACTTCTCTTCTTTACAGGGGAACCTTCTTTAGTACACAATGGCCCAGATTCAGGTAGCAATTGCGTCTGCGTAACCATAGCTTACTTGCGCCGGCGTTTCGAATGCTCCTGATTCAGGAACATCGATACGCCGACTGCAGCCTAAGATATGCGTGGCATAAGGCTCTTACGCCAGTTATATCGTAGGCTTCATTCTTACGATGACCGCTAGGGGGCATTCCCGCAGTGGTCAGCGTATAGTATGCAAATTGCATACTAACGCCGATTCACAACCCTACGCGAGCCCTGCGTACGCAGTTTACGTTGTTTCCGTTCGTCGGGTTTCGCGTAAGGCTGCTCCTGCTAATAGCAGGGGCAGCCAATGCTACGTATACCCGTCGTTCCCGCGTCGCAAAGTTTAAATTTTACGCTGTTTGCGTAAGTGAATCGTGAATGGCGCTGGACGCCATTTACGTTCACTTTGAAGCAAATGACGTCCTTGCGACGTCATTTGCCACAATGCACGTCGGGAAAGTTTCCCGACGGCGCATGCGCTTTACGATCGGTGCGGGAAAGCGCCTAATTTAAATGATTCCCGCCCCCTGCGGGATCATTTAAATTGCGCGTGCTTACGCCGGGCAATTTTGACGGTGCGCCCTCGCAATTTACGGAGCTACTGCTCCGTGAATCGAGGGCAGCGGCACAACTTTGCGGGGGCGCAGGGCAAAATCGTTGCCCTGTGCCTCCGTAATTTATGCGCAAATCTTACTGAATCTGGGCCAATAATTTTACAACAGGATCCCTTTAATTGGGCATTGTTTCATTGGTGTCAGTAAATAAATGTTTTTACATTGAAAAATAGAAACAGTAAAAAATAACTAAATGCATAACTGATACGTTTCTGGCTGTTGGAAACATAAAATTCATAATCTTGTAATAAAAAAAAATCAAGAAAATAATAGCTATTCTTTCATCATGGGTGAAATACAGGAAACCAGTACTTATTGCAAAATAAAGATAATACAAAAGTTTGCCGTGGTTTCCGGCAAGGATAGGCTGAGGTTAACACTAATTCCTGAAATCGTTTTGGAGATGATAATATACACCAATGACACATGTGCATAGTAATCCCTTTAATTAAACATCCTTGGCCAATTTCTTGTGAAAAAAAAAAAAAAACATCCTTGGCCAATCGAGAGCTAAATTTTGGTGCGTTGAGGCTGCACACAGAATCTTCTATACACAGGGAGACGTTGCACGGGACTGAAGATTGTGGTAACACTAAAAGTCGTCGACCATCATCTACAGCCGGAGATCACCTTATTGAGGTAAGTCTTCTACAGGTTTTATTGTGCAGACAAATGGTTTCGTTTGTAATTGAGACAGAAGTAAACCTTCAGGCAGGCAAGCAAACAAAATTAGTGAACATTGAAAAGCAACATTCAATAAATGGGACCAAGTAGTTTTATATTAACCGCTTAAGCCCCGGATCATTATGCTGCGTACACATGACTGTTTTTCGGCTTCTAAAAAATTACCGTATTTTTCGCCGTATAAGATGCTCCGGCATATAAGACGCACCCAATTTTAAAGGAGGAAAATCTAGAAAAAAAGATTCTGAACCAAATACTGTAGTAAAATATTTGCCCCCCACTCGTCATCACCATCACACCACCCCCACATTAGTAATAGCCAGTAACATTGCCCCCACATTAGTAATAGCCAGTAACATTGCCCCCACATTAGTAATAGCCAGTAACATTGCCCCCACATTAGTAATAGCCAGTAACATTGCCCCCACATTAGTAATAGCCAGTAACATTGCCCCCCACATAGTAATAACAGTCAGTAACATAGCCCCCACATAGTAATAACAGCCAGTAACATTGCCCCCACATAGTAATTATAGCCAGTAACGTTGCCCCCACATAGTAATTATAGCCAGTAACATTGCCCCCACATAGTAATAGCAGCCAGTAACATTGCCCCCACATAGTAATTATAGCCAGTAACATTGCCCCCACATAGTAATTATAGCCAGTAACATTGCCCCCACATAGTAATTATAGCCAGTAACATTGCCCCCACATAGTAATTATAGCCAGTAACATTGCCCCCACATAGTAATTATAGCCAGTAACATTGCCCCCACATAGTAATTATAGCCAGTAACATTGCCCCCACATAGTAATAACAGCCAGTAACATTGCCCCCACATAGTAATTATAGCCAGTAACATTGCCCCCACATAGTAATTATAGCCAGTAACATTGCCCCCACATAGTAATTATAGCCAGTAACATTGCCCCCACATAGTAATTATAGCCAGTAACATTGCCCCCACATAGTAATTATAGCCAGTAACATTGCCCCCACATAGTAATTATAGCCAGTAACATTGCCCCCACATAGTAATAGCAGCCAGTAACATTGCCCCCACATTAGTAATAGCAGCCAGTAACATTGCCCCCACATAGTAATAATAGCCAGTAACATTGCCCCCACATAGTAATAATAGCCAGTAACATTGCCCCCACATTAGTAATAGCAGCCAGTAACATTGCCCCCACATAGTAATAATAGCCAGTAACATTGCCCCCACATAGTAATAATAGCCAGTAACATTGCCCCCACATTAGTAATAGCAGCCAGTAACATTGCCCCCACATTAGTAATAGCAGCCAGTAACATTGCCCCCACATAGTAATAATAGCCAGTAACATTGCCCCCCACATTAGTAATAACAGTCAGTAACATAGCCCCCACATAGTAATAACAGCCAGTAACATTGCCCCCACATAGTAATTATAGCCAGTAACGTTGCCCCCACATAGTAATTATAGCCAGTAACATTGCCCCCACATAGTAATAGCAGCCAGTAACATTGCCCCCACATAGTAATTATAGCCAGTAACATTGCCCCCACATAGTAATTATAGCCAGTAACATTGCCCCCACATAGTAATTATAGCCAGTAACATTGCCCCCACATAGTAATAGCAGCCAGTAACATTGCCCCCACATAGTAATTATAGCCAGTAATATTGCCCCCACAACTCACTGTTGTTGCAGATGCATGGCAAGATCGCGGCACGCGCTCTGCTTGGAATAAACAGATCCACGAGCAGAGCAGTGATGACGTCAGCGCACCGAGTGTACTAAGATGGCCGACCGCTCCGGAGCTAGGCCAAAGCCGCGGTCTTTCCTAAGGCCGCGGCGGTGGTGCGTTCCGCGGATCGGTCAGGCGAAACCGTGTATTCGCCGTATAAGACGCACCAACTTTTCCCCACCAGTTTTGGGGAAGAAAGAGTGCGTCTTATATGGCGAAACATACGGTATGTTTTTTTTAATGTCATTACAAACGAGCATTTTTCACGATCTAAAAAATGGGCAAATTTTTTTTCGAACATGCTCTATTTTTTCACAACGTTTTTAACGTCGTCTTTATGGTTGTAAAAAATGGTCGTGTGTGGGCTTTAACGACGTGAAAAAAACACCCATGTTCAGAAGCAAGTTATGAGACGGGAGCGCTCGTTCTGGTAAAACTACCAATCGTAATGGAGTAAGCACATTCATCACGCTGTAACAGACTGAAAAGCGCGAATCGTCTTTTACTAACACAAAATCAGCTAAAGCAGCCCAAAGGGTGGCGCCATCCACATGGAACTTCCCCTTTATAGTGCCGTTGTACGTGTTGTACGTCACCGCGCTTTGCTAGAGCATTTTTTTTTCACGATTGTGTGTAGGCAAGGCCGTTTTAATGATCGGGTTGAAAAAAACTTTGTTTTTTTCTAGATCCTTAAAAAGGTCATTTTTTAGAACCCCAAAAACGGTTCTGTGTACGCGGCATTAGGCTGGCCAAAGACCAGAGCACTTTTTGCGATTCGGCACTGCGTCGCTTTAACTGAAAATTGCGCCATGTGGCTCCCAAACAAAATTGGCGTCCTTTTTTTTCCCATAAATAGAGCTTTCTTTTGATGGTATTTGATCACCTCTGCGGTTTTTATTTTTTGCGCTATAAACAAAAATAGAGCGACAATTTTGAAAAAATAATATTTTTTACTTTTTGCTATAATATATATCCCCCAAAAATATATAAAATAAAACTGCGGCGGCTGGTCGGCAAGCAGTTAATATATATATATTTTTTTACTAGTAATGGCGGCAATCAGTGATTTTTATTGTGACTGCGACAGTATGGCGGACTAGACATGTGCACACTGAAATATTTTGTTTCGGAATTTCGTTTTCGTCCAAAAAATAAATGTATTTAGTTACTCCCGAGATTCGTTTTTATTTATTTTGTTTCGTTAAAAAATGCATTTGTCCGAAATTCCGAATGAATTAAGGTCGAATCTGTCATTGAAGGCTTATGGGGCCAGATTCTCGTACAATTGCGGCGGCTCAACGTAACCCGTTTACGTTACACCGCCGCAAGTTTTCAGTGTAAGTGCCTGATCCACAAAGCACTTACCTGTAAACTTGCGGCGGTGTATTGTAAACACGTCCGGTGCAAGCCCACCCAATTCAAATGGGGCGTGTACCATTTAAATTAGGCGTGCTCCCGCACCGGACATACTGCGCATGCTCAGTTTAGAAATTCCCGCCGTGCTTTGCGCGATGTGACGTCATTTTTTAGAACGGCGACGTGCGTAGCGTCCATTCGTATTCCCGGACGTCTTACGCCAAAACAAAAAAAAAATTAAATTCGACCCAGGAACGACGGCCATACTTTAACATGGCTCGACTAAAGTTAAGCCATGTTAAAGCAGGTGTAACTTTGCGACGGGAAAAAATTACTAGCGACGACGTAACGAACGCGAAAACCTTTGTGGATCGCCGTAAATCCTCATTTGCATACCCGACGCTGGAATACGACGCAAAATCCCCCCAGCGGCGGCCGAAGTATTGCATCCTAAGATCCGACGGTGTAAGTCAATTACACCTGTCGGATCTTAGGGCTATCTATGCGGAACTGATTCTATGAATCAGCCGCATAGATAGGACAAGAGATACGACGGCGTATCAGGAGATACGCCGTCGTATCTATTCTGTGAATCTGGCCCATGGTGTCTGTTGAATGTTCTAAGAAGATTCGACGGAGCAGCTAAACTGTATGATGCCGCAATCGTACATTTCTGGTCGAATGTTCCGCCTACAAGCTATAGAAGAATTCCAATGTTGTATGACACTAGTAATAATTAGAATTATAAATTATTATTACTATTATTACCATGTCAAATCTCCCGTCTATATCGAATTGTTGTAGCAACGAAAACAACACATTTTTTTATGTTGGATCTTTCGGATTTCGGATTCTGCACTCTCGTTTTTGTTTGTTAAAACGATAACAAAAATACCAGAAACTCGGACGAAAATGCATTCAGACGACGAAAACGTATGCACATGTCCAGGGGCGTTGCTAGGTGCCAAAAAGACCAGGGGCTTTAGCCCGAAGCCAAGCCGGCACCGGGGGGGGGGGGGGGGCGGTGCGGTCGCGGTCGGTGGAGTGGCGCAGGTGGACCTACCTGATACACATACCCTGACCTACGTGAGTGTGCGTGTGTTAGTACAGAGACACACACACTGACATAACCTGCATACACTAACACTCACCTGCATACACTCACCTGCATACACTCACCTGCATACACTCACCTGACCACCACATAATAAATACACTGTAAAAAATTACAACGTTGTATTCTAAAAGTGGGGGTATGATGAAATCCCACTTGACCAAAGTATAATTATTAACCCCTAGATATCTGGACATATAACATCAAAAGTAACAGTGATGACAATGACCCTGAGGGTGAGCACTGGAATAGCAGATCTTATACTGGGGCTATGTATTAAATGCTTCCACTAGGGAGTATAAATAACCTGCAAACAATGTTCCAATGGGCCAATATAGCACCAGGCAGAATGAGAGCACAGAGATCACAGTAAAGCAGTGGTCTCAAAGTACCGGCCCGCGGACCAGTTATAAATGGCCCGCAGGCAGGGGGGGAGCAAAGAGGAAAAAAATATATATTTTTTTGTGAGCTGGCGCCATCTGGTGGTGGTCGTTGGTATTACAAGTTAAGGATTACAAGTTAAACAGCAATTCTAATGTCATTTTTCACTATTTTCACTGCCCTCTTCTTCCCTCTAATTAGAACCCCCAAACATTATATATATTTTTTATCCTAACACCCTAGAGAATAAAATGGTGATCGTTGCAATACTTTCTGTTACGCCGTATTTGCGCAGCGGTCTTACAAGCGCACTTTTTTGGGAAAAAATTACACTTTTTTTAATTAAAAAATAAGACAACAGTAAAGTTATCCCCATTTTTTTAAATATTATGAATGATAATGTTACACCGAGTAAATTCATACCCAACATGTCACGCTTCAAAATTGCGTCCGCTTGTGGAATGCCGACAAACTTTTTTACCCTTTAAAATCTTCATAGGCGACGTTTAAAAAAATCTACAGGTTGCATGTTTTAAGAGGAGGTCTAGTGCTAGAATTATTGCTCTCTCTCTACCGATCGCGGCGATACCTCACATGTGTGGTTTGAACACCGTTTACATATGCGGGCACTGCTCGCGTATGTGTTCGCTTCTGTGCGCAAGCTCGTCGGGACGGGGCGCGTTTTCTGGCTCCTAACTTTTTTAGCTGGCTCCTAGATTCCAAGCAAATTTGTCAAACCCTGAATTACACCAGTGCTGGGGGTAATAATGCGCTCGCTGACACCAGTGCTGGGGGTTAATAATGTGTTCGCTGACACCAGTACTGTTGTTTTTGAAGTTTGAAAGTTTGCATGCGGCCCCCCATGGCATATGAAAACTTGTCTTGTGGCCCTCAGGTAATTTGAGTTTGAGACGCCTGATGTAAAGGTTAATCAATAGATCAGTCCAATTCCAGTGATAGTGGTAACGCTCTTATTCACTTGCAGCAAGGCCCCAGCTCTGATATAAAATTCCATGGTTAAAGGGAAGTGGTTGGGGGCTGTAAAAATGCAGTTTAGCTGTGCATTTTTACTGCTCCAAAAACACAAGTGTACAGTAGCATCTCACAGTGCCTTGTGATCTTTAGGCCTCATACACATATTTTTTACTTTTTTCAAGCACCCCTTTCTGCTATCCTATGTGTCTATGTGTCAGGGGCGTGTACAGGCAAGAAAAAAAAAAACATGGCCAGTGCATCCAGGAACAGCAGTTCTTTGACCAAAAAAATGCTTGACGCATGCAAATACTCCTAAACACATGTTAACATTAGGCACGTTTACTACTTGAGTGATAATTCATTTCAGTGACCAGAATACCTTATTATTTTGGCCAATCAAATGAAGTGCTTGATGCCTGTAAGTGAGCCTAAACGCTTGTAAAAGTTTTAGACACTTTTACAAGTGTCAGGCATTTTTTCTGGCAAAACGCTGCTGCCAAGAGGAGGATCGTTTTTAACCACTTCCCGACGGCCGTACGACTATATACGGCCGCAGGGTGGCTCTACTTCTCTGGGAGGCCGTGTTTTTACGGCCGCCCCTTTTCGCGTTCCCCGCACGCGCTCCCGAGCGCGCAGCGGGGAACTGCTGTGCTGGCCGTGTCCCTTGGACACAGCCAGTCACAGATCGCCGTGAACGGCCAATCGGAGCGGCCGTTTCCTAGGCGATCTGTGCGGCCAATGAGAGATGATCTCATATGTTTACATATGAGATCATCTCTCATTCCCGGCTCTCGCAGACAGCAGTGCTGTCAGGGGAGAGAGGAGACGGATCTGTGTCTCTTGTACATAGAGACACAGATCGGTCACCTCCCCAGTCACCCCCCTTCCCCCACAGTTAGAACACTAATTAGGATACTAATTAGAATGGCGCCAAAAATGTGTCAAAAGTGTCCGATGTGTCCGCCATAACGTTGCAGTCCCAATAAAAATCGCAGATCGCCGCCATTTCTAGTAAAAAAAAAAAAATAATAATAATAATTCTGTCCCTTATTTTGTAGGCGCTATAACTTTTGCGCAAACCAGTCGCTTATTGCGATTTTTTTTTTTTTTTTTTTACTAAAAATATGTAGAATACGTATCGGCCTAGACTGAGGATAAAAAAAAACGTAAAAAAAAAAAAATTGAGCTATTTATTATAGCAACAAGTAAAAATATTTTTTTTTTTTTCAATGAAGTGCTTGATGCCTGTAAGTGAGCCTAAACGCTTGTAAAAGTTTTAGACACTTTTACAAGTGTCAGGCATTTTTTCTGGCAAAACGCTGCTGCCAAGAGGAGGATCGTTTTTAACCACTTCCCGACGGCCGTACGACTATATACGGCCGCAGGGTGGCTCTACTTCTCTGGGAGGCCGTGTTTTTACGGCCGCCCCTTTTCGCGTTCCCCGCACGCGCTCCCGAGCGCGCAGCGGGGAACTGCTGTGCTGGCCGTGTCCCTTGGACACAGCCAGTCACAGATCGCCGTGAACGGCCAATCGGAGCGGCCGTTTCCTAGGCGATCTGTGCGGCCAATGAGAGATGATCTCATATGTTTACATATGAGATCATCTCTCATTCCCGGCTCTCGCAGACAGCAGTGCTGTCAGGGGAGAGAGGAGACGGATCTGTGTCTCTTGTACATAGAGACACAGATCGGTCACCTCCCCAGTCACCCCCCTTCCCCCACAGTTAGAACACTAATTAGGATACACATTTAACCCCTTCCTCACCCCCTAGTGTTAACCCCTTCCCTGCCAGTCACATTTATACAGTAATTAGTGCATATTTATAGCACTGATTGCAGTATAAATGTGAATGGCGCCAAAAATGTGTCAAAAGTGTCCGATGTGTCCGCCATAACGTTGCAGTCCCAATAAAAATCGCAGATCGCCGCCATTTCTAGTAAAAAAAAAAAAATAATAATAATAATTCTGTCCCTTATTTTGTAGGCGCTATAACTTTTGCGCAAACCAGTCGCTTATTGCGATTTTTTTTTTTTTTTTTTTTACTAAAAATATGTAGAATACGTATCGGCCTAGACTGAGGATAAAAAAAAACGTAAAAAAAAAAAAATTGAGCTATTTATTATAGCAACAAGTAAAAATATTTTTTTTTTTTTTCAAAATTGTCGCTCTATTTTTGTTTATAGCGCAAAAAATAAAAACCGCAGAGGTGATCAAATACCACCAAAAGAAAGCTCTATTTGTGGGGAAAAAAGGACGTTAATTTTGTTTGGGAGCCACGTCGCACGACCGCGCAATTGTCAGTTAAAGCGACGCAGTGCCGAATCGCAAAAAGTCCTCTGGTCAGGAAGGGGTTTAAGTGCCCAGTAAGGAAGTGGCTAAAGCATCCTGTGTGCATGAGGCCTTATACCATTAGGATAATCATTGGCACAGGAGGTGCTCTATGGCTCTGTCAAAGTGTGTCACATGCTGTTGGGTGCTGACTTTGCTATGGCTGTACAATGGTACAATTTGTAACACACGGTACAGCCATAAAGTAACAAAGTCAGCACACAACATGTGACACACTTTGACAGAGCCATAGAGCACCTCCTGTGCCAATAATTATCCTATGCTGAGAATCATAAGGCACTGTGAGGATGTGGATGATTCAATTACAATGGGTGCTGTAACACCTCAACTTACTGTGTGCCACCCAGTGCCTGCCACACTACACGCCACCGGCGCCAGGATTAGCATTACCGCTCCCTCGCTGTCAGCCATGTCACATCAGTCTCTGAGACAGCGGCACGGGTCTGTACAGATCACTCCGCCGAGCATCAGCAGTGGCCTAGAAAAAAACTAGAGAATGCGACTAGGCACAGGGTTGTATACCTCCGCATGAAAATGAAAAAATAGTCCCTACTCAGCTTTCACCTCATGAGCTCCTGATAGGGACCAGGGAAAATATATTCATGCACCCCCTAAGCAAGTAGGAGCAGGGGTGTAATTCAGTGAGCCCTATTTTTCTTCTTTTTTTTTTAAAGAAGAAGTGCACTATAAAGCTGTCCGGGCCCCCTGATGAGCTGATAGGTCCCGGGCCCAGTACAACAGGGCTGGCTGTACTGCCCTATCAGCGGCCTTGAGTTCACTTCTGATGTGACTTTAAGGCCCCATACACACGAGAGGATTTATCCGGGAATACGGTCCAGCGGACCGTTTCCGCGGATAAATCCTCTCGAGGATTTGTGCGGATTTCCATGCGATGGAGTGTACTCACCATCGCATTGAAATCCGCGCCGAAATCCTCTGGCGATGACGTGTCGCGCCGTCGCCGCGATTATGACGCGGCGACGCTGTCATATAAGGAATTCCGCGCATGCGTCGAATCATTACGACGCATGCGGGGGATCCCTTCGGACGGATGGATCCGGTGAGTCTATACAGACCAGCGGATCCATCCGTTGGGATGGATTCCAGCGGATAGATTTGATGAGCATGTCATCAAGGGGTAGGGCAGTGATGGCGAACATCGGCACCCCAGATGTTTTGGAACTACATTTCCCATGATGCTCATGCACTCTGCATCATGGGAAATATAGTCTTTTCCTGTCGGGTACGTTGTTTTCGTAAGTCGTTCTTGAATATGACTTTACGTCAATGACGCACACGTCGGCGTCATTGACGTTTTCCGCCGAGAACTGGAGCATGCGCACTGGGCTATTTTTAGCCCGGCGCATGCGCAGTTCGATCGGCACGGGGGCGCGCTTAATTTAAATATAAGCCGCCCCATTTAAATTACGCGGGGATACGCCGGGCCTTTTACACTACGCCGCCGCAAACTACGGAGCAAGTTTTTTGGGGAATACAGCACTTGCTCCTGTAAGTTGGGGCGGCGTAGTGTAAATAGCTTACGCGACGCCGCCACAGGATTTTAGAGAATCTGGCCCTATGTCTCTATACCCTGTAAACAGTCATTTCAGCAAAAAAAAAATGTTTCCTTTAGTGACCCTTTAACCACTTCCAGACCTGCGCACGATGATATCTCGGTAACGGCAGCAGCTGCTGCCACAACCGAGGTATCTATCTTTAGTGTGCGCGGTCCGGTACACGATAACGGCGGTCTCCGCGGCAAGTTCACCGCGAGATCGCCGTTATCGGTGGCGGGAGAGGGGCCCCCCCCTCCTGCCGCTCTCCCGCGCCCTCCGCCACTTACCGGAGCCGTCGGTAGCGGCGGAGGAGATCGGGTGCGTTCAGCTGCTGACTGGGGACGAGACTGAAGGAAAAATCTCCTTCGCCCGTCCCCATAGCTCTGCTGGGCGGAAGTGACGTCAAAACGTCAGTCCCGCCCAGCCTCTTAAAGAAACATTTTTTTTTTGTCATTTGAAAAAATGACAGTTTCAATTTTTTTTTTCTTGCATTTTAGTCTAATTATGAGATCTGAGGTCTTTTTGACCCCAGATCTCATATTTAAGAGGACCTGTCATGCTTTTTTCTATTACAAGGGATGTTTACATTCCTTATAATAGGAATAAAAGTGATCACATTTTTTTTTTTTCAGTGTAAAAAGTAATAAAATAAATAAAAATAAATAAGAAAACAACATTTTTTTTAAAGCGCCCCGTCCCGACGAGCTCGCGCGCAGAAGCGAACGCATACGCGAGTAGCGCCCGCATATGAAAACGGTGTTCAAATCACACAAGTGAGGTATCGCCGCGATCGTTAGAGCGAGAGCAATAATTCTTGCCCTAGACCTCCTCTGTAACTCAAAAATAGTAACCTGTAAAAAAATTTAAAGCGTCGCCTATGGAGATTTTTAAGTACCAAAGTTTGGCGCCATTCCATGAGTGTGCGCAATTTTAAAGCGTGACATGTTAGGTATCTATTTACTCGGCGTAACATCGTCTTTCACATTATACAAAAAAATTGGGCTAACTTTACTGTTTTGTTATTTTTTAATTCATGAAACTGTTTTTTTCCCTAAAAAAAGGCGTTTGAAAAATTATTGCGCAAATACCGTGCAAGAAAAAAAGTTGCAATGACCGCCATTTTATTCCCTAGGGTGTCTGCTAAAAAAAAATATTTAATGTTTGGGGGTTCTGATGAATTTTTTAGCAAAAAATTGTGATTTTTACATAAAGGAGAAAAGTGCCAAAATAGGTCCGGTAACGAAGTGGTTAAAGAGGACGTACAGGTACGTGTTTGTGCCCAGCCGTGCCATTCTGAAGATTGGCAAGGTATATAGTACCTTCCTGAGCCCCATCATATTAATAGAGGGGCCCAGGAGGTGAGAGAAGAAGAGGGACTTTTTCTTCATTTTCGGGGGGAGGCATACAATCCCTTCTCTGCATCAGTGTACTTTGTCTCACTGTATGCTTTCCTCGGCGTATGGATACAATTGTAATGCGGTTCCCTTACCTCAGAGAGAGACACTGATCACTGAGGAGGCAGAATGAAAGTGTAATCCCGACGCTGGTCCACAGGCAAGCAATCCCCCTGCACACACTGACACATCACACACACACACTGACACACACTGACACACACACACACTGACACATCACACAGGCTGAGGCTCAGTCCCCTGACTCCCTATTGTGTGCTCATGGTCATTATCATTATGAGAGTATAGCAGGTGTTCTATGACTCTGTCATGTGTAACATGCTGTGAGGTGCTGACTTTCTTAAAGTGGAGGTTCACCCTAAAAACGAATTTTTAACATTAGAGCCAACATAGTAAGGCTGCATTCACACCTAGGCGACAAGTAACGCCGCGTATACGGCGTATTTTGCCGCAATTTGTGTAACTTTTTTTTTTTTTTTTTACACAAATCATTTCCATTGCTGTCTATGGCCGAACGCCAATGACGCCTGAAAAAAAGGGTTCAGGACTTGTTTTCAGGCGGCAGGCGTTTCGGCGTTCGGCGTGAGATGTGAACCATCTCATAGACAGCAATGGAAATTCGCCCCTCCAGCGTATCGAGCGTCGGGCGTTTTGTCGCCAAGGTGTGAATGGAGCCTAAGGGCATTTACTTTCGGCAGGTTTTTTTTTTCTCCATACATACCTTTATATTCTGATTTGGTGCAGGGCTTCCGCGTTCTGATGACTGTGGCACTGTGCGTTCCTATCCCTGCCTCAGGGTTCCGATGACTGCGGGACTGGGCGTTCCTATCCTTCGGTTCGACGATTGACGGCTTGTGAAACAGGTGACCTGTCGCACAACGCGCGTCACCAGATTTCCGGAAATGGCCGAGCTGCTAGTCGGCACTATACGGCGCCTGCGCCCGCCGTGTAGAGCTTACTGCGCAGGCGCCGTATAGAGCCGACTCGAAGCTCGGCAATTTCCCAACATCTGGTGATGCGCGTTGTGCGACAGATCACCTGTTTCACAAGCCGTCAATTATCGAACCGAAGGATAGGAACGCCCAGTCACGCAGTCATCGGAACCCTGAGGCAGGGATAGGAACGCCCAGTGCCACAGTCATCAGAACGCGGAAGCCCTGGACAAAAACAGAATATAAAGGTATGTACGGAGGGAAAAAAAAAACCCGCCAAAAGTAAATGTCCATAGTATGCTGGCTCTGCTAGATGTGATATAAAATTTTTTTTTTTTTGGGTGAACCCCTGCTTTAACCACTTAAGGACCGGACCAATATGCTGCTACATGACCCAAAGGTTTTTTACAATTCGGCACTGCGTCGCTTTAACAGACAATTGCGCGGTCGTGCGGCGTGGCTCCCAAACAAAATTGGCGTCCTTTTTTCCCCACAATTAGAGCTTTCTTTTGGTGGTATTTGATCACCTTTGCGGTTTTTATTTTTTGCGCTATAAACAAAAATAGAGCGACAATTTTGAAAAAAATGCAATATTTTTTACTTTTTGCTGTAATAAATATCCCCCAAAAACATATATACATTTTTTTTCCTCAGTTTAGGCCGATACGTATTCTTCTACCTATTTTTGGTAAAAAAAATCGCAATAAGCGTTTATCGTTTTTTTTGCTCAAAATTTATAGTGTTTACAAAATAGGGGATAGTTTTATTGCATTTTTATAAAATATTTTTTTTTTTACTACTAATGGTGGCGATCAGCGATTTTTTTCGTGACTGCGACATTATGGCGGACACTTCGGACAATTTTGACACATTTTTGGGACCATTGTCATTTTCACAGCAAAAAATGCATTAAATTGCATTGTTTATTGTGAAAATGACAGTTGCAGTTTGGGAGTTAACCACAGGGGGCGCTGTAGGATTTAGTGTTCACTTAGTGTGTGTTTACAACTGTAGGGGGGTGTGGCTGTAGGAGTGACGTCATCGATCGAGTCTCCCTATAAAAGGGATCATTCGATCGATGCAGCCGCCACAGTGAAGCACGGGGAAGCCGTGTTTACATACGGCTCTCCCCGTTCTTCAGCTCCGGGGAGCGATCGCGACGGAGCGGCTATAAACAAATAGCCGCGCTGTCGTCCCGGATCGCTCCCCGAGGGAACCCGACCGCCGCATGTAGCACGTTACGGGATTGGCGGCATTGGTAGGCACCTGGAGCAGAGAACCGGGGGGGGGGGGGGCTGCCGTCTGAAATTGAAATTGAGAAGCGGGAGGGGGGGGGCTGCCGCGAATTGAGAAGCGGAGGGGGGCCCTTTACAAATTATTAATAAAAATGAAAAATGAAAAAATAAAAATAAATAAATATATAAAATAAATAAATAAACATTTATAAAAAAAAAGGGGGGGGTTGCCATTCAGGGCCCTGGGGACCTCTGGGCCCTTTAATTAAAAAAAAAAAACATTTATAAAAAAAAAAAAAAAAGGGGGGGTTTGCCACATGGAGACCTCATGAGCCCTTTAATATATATATATATATATATATATATATATATATATATATATATATATATATATATATACATATACATATACATATATAAGGAATAAAAAGAAAAAAAATGAAATAAAATAATATGAAAAAAAAAAGAATTTATAAAAAAAGGGGGATTGCCATCTGGGGACCTTTAATAATAATATATATATATATATATGAAATAAAAAAATATATAAAAATGTATTTATTTTTTTTATAAAAAAAAGTTTTTTTTTCATCCCGGGCCCTGGGGATGTCCGGTCCCCTGGGGACCCCCGTACCCCTAAGAAAAAAAAATTGTCCCTTTAATAAAAAAAAAAAATATATATATATTAGAAAAAATATATATTTTTTTATAAAAAATAAATAAAAAAAGGGGGGTTGCCATCCGGGGCCCTGGGGGCCTTCGGACCCCTGGGAACCCCCGGACCCCTAAAAAAAAAAAAAAAATGGCCCTTTAATAAAAATTAAAATAAAAATATATTAAAAAAAATATATATATTTTTTATAAAAAATAAATAAAAAAAAGGGGAGTTGTCATCTGGGACCCTGTAGGCCTTCGGATCCCTGGGAACCCCCGGACCTCTAAAAAAAAATGGCCCTTTAATAAAAATTAAAATAAAAATATATTAAAAAAAATATATATTTTTTTAATAAAAAATAAATAAAAAAAAGGGGAGTTGTCATTTGGGACCCTGTAGGCCTTCGGATCCCTGGGAACCCCCGGACCTCTAAAAAAAAAATGGCCCTTTAATAAAAATTAAAATAAAAATATATTAAAAAAAATATATATATTTTTTTATAAAAAATAAATAAAAAAAGGGGAGTTGTCATCTGGGACCCTGTGGGCCTCCGGGCCCCTGGGGACCTCCGGACCCCTAAAAAAAAAAATGGCCCTTTAATAAAAATTAAAATAAAAATATATTAAAAAAAATATATATTTTTTTTATAAAAAATAAATAAAAAAAAGGGGAGTTGCCATCTGGGACCCTGTGGGCCTCCGGGCCCCTGGGGACCTCCGGACCCCTAAAAAAAAAAAAAAATGGCCCTTTAATAAAAATTCAAATAAAAATATATTAAAAAATATATATATTTTTTTAATAAAAAATAAATAAAAAAAAGGGGAGTTGTCATCTGGGACCCTGTGGGCCTCCGGGCCCCTGGGGACCTCCGGACCCCTAAAAAAAAAAAAAAATGGCCCTTTAATAAAAATTAAAATAAAAACATATTAAAAAAAATATATATATTTTTTATAAAAAATAAAAAAAAAAAGGGGAGTTGTCATCTGGGACCCTGTGGGCCTCCGGACCCCTAAAAAAACAAAAAAAGGGGGTTGCCATCCGGACCCCTGCTGGTCCGGGCCCCCTACAACAGGGCCAGTTGTACTGGCTTATCAGCGGCCCTGATCACAGGCAGTGAGACATTGTTCCGATGCACGGCTGCAGAGACCGGGAAATGTCTCACTGCCTGTGATTATCGCAGCGCAGTGTCAACTTCCTGGCGGGCTCTGCACGTGGGGCTTGCGAACAATCAAGTCCGCCTTTCAGTTTATCCTGTGGACCAGTGGCTGTGTATGATGGCACAGTGGCTGCAATTAATGGGCACAGTAGCTGTGTTTGATGGCACAGTGGCAGCAATTGATGTTTTTTTTGTTTGCACCCCCCCCCCCCCCCCAAAAAAAAATTGAGCACCAGCCGCCACTGATTAAAACACCTGATTAAAAGCTCCATGTAGGTCTAACAGGAGTCCAGATATGAATTGACTTGTGGGCATTCAGGTCACATTTTTTTTTATGGAAAAGGACATCCTTTTTTATTTTTCCAGACCTAAATGTGACAGATCAGAGGTAGCCTGGTGCATGAGGACACAAGTCATGTTTCCACCTTTTCTTCAAGTCAAACCCGAACACTTTTGCTTCGCACAGCAATTTTTTTTTAACCACTTAAGGACCGCCTCCTGCAGATATACGTCGGCATAATGGCACGGCTGGGCACAAGCACCTACCTGTACATCCTCTTTAAGTACACAGCCGTGGGTCGCGGGCGTGCGCCCGCGACCCGGTCTGAAGCTCCGCGGCCGCGGGACCCTTGGACCCGATCGCCACCGGAGTCCCGCGATCGGTCCCCCAGAGCTGAAGAACGGGGAGAGCTGTGTGTAAACACAGCTTCCCCGTTCTTCACAGTGGCAGCTTCATTGATCGTGTGTTCCCTAATATAGGGAAACACGATCAATGACATCACACGTCCAGCCCCGACCCCCCTACAGTTAGAAAAACATATGAGGTCACACATAACCCCTACAGTGCCCCCTAGTGGTTAACTCCTAAACTGCACTGTCATTTTAACAGTAAACAATGCATTTTTATAGCATTTTTTGCTGTGAAAATGACAATGGTTCCAAAAATGTGTCAAAATTGTCCGATGTGTCCGCCATAATGTCGCAGTCACGAAAAAAAAAAAAAAAAAAAATCGCTGATCGCCATTAGTAGTAAAAAATTTTTTTTTTATAAAAATGCAATAAAACGATCTCCTATTTTGTAAACGCTATAAATTTTGCACAAACCAATCGATAAACGCTTATTGCGATTTTTTTTACCAAAAATAGGTAGAAGAATACGTATCGGCCTAAACTGAGGAACAAAATGTTTTTTTTTATATTTTTTTGGGGGATTTTTATTATAGCAAAAAGTAAAAAATATAGAATTTTTTTCAAAATTGTCGCTCTACTTTTGTTTATAGCGCAAAAAATAAAAACCGCAGAGGTGATCAAATACCACCAAAAGAAAGCTCTATTTGTGGGAAAAAAAAGGACGTCAATTTTGTTTTTGGAGCCACGTCACACGACCGCGCAATTGTCAGTTAAAACGACGCAGTGCCGAATTACAAAAGGGGCATGGTCCTTTAGCTGCATAATGGTCCGGGTCTTAAGTGGTTAATGATGCTTAAAGTGAATTTTTTTTTGAAAAATTCCTTTATCCACTTCACACCTGCCCACCGTCAAATGACGGGCGGGCGGGCGGAATGCTGTATTGTTCCGACAGTCATATGACGTCCTGTCATTTAAAGCCTCTAGAGCGCGCGCCGCACCCGTCGCGTCACTAGGAACACAGTGCACGTGCCCAGTAACTGAGCAGGGACACAGAGCTCCACGTCCTGTCAGGGAGAGAGGAGACTGATCTGTGTCCCTTGTACATAGGGACACAGATCGGTCACCTCCCCCAGTCACCCCCCTCCCCCTACAGTTAGAACACACAATAGGCTACACATTTAACCTTTTCCCCGCCCCCTAGTGGTTAACCCCTTCCCTGCCAGTCACATTTATACAGTAATCAATGCATATTTATAGCACTGATCGCAGTATAAATGTGAATGGTCCCAAAAATGTGTCAAAAATGTCCGATGTGTCCGCTATAATGTCGCAGTCCCGAAAAAAAAACGCAGATCGCCGCCATTCGTAGTAAAAAAGAAAAAAAATCATTATGTCCCCTATTTTGTAGGCAATATAACTTTTGCGCAAACCAGGTTGTTGCGATTTTTTTTTTTTACCCAAAAATATGTAGAATAATACGTATCGGCCTAAACTGAGAAAAAAAATATATAAAAAAAAAATGGGATATTTATTATAGCAAAAAGTTAAAAATTTTCAGTTTTTTTTCAAAATTGACGCTTTTTTATTTATAGCCCAAAAAATAAAAACCGCACAGGCGATCAAATACCACCAAAAGAAAGCTCTATTTGTGAGGAAAAAAGGGCGTCAATTTTGTTTGGGAGCCACGTCGCACGACCGCGCAATTGTCAGTTAAAGCGACGCAGTGCCGGAAGCTAAAATCTCGTCTGGGCAAGAAGGGGGTGTATGTGCACAGTAGGCAAGTGGTTAAATATCGTACCTGCTGGGTATCTATAGTATTCCTGTGAAGTGGCACATGTTTCCCGTGTTTAGAACTGTCCCTGCACAAAATGATATTACTATAAGAAAAAAGTCATTTAAAACTGCCTGCGGCTTTAATGTAATGTCTGGTCCCTGTAATATGAATGAAAATCATTGAGAAAAATAGCATGGGTTTCCCCCCTCCCCCCAGGTCATTACCAGCCCCATTGGCCCTATATACTTTGAACAGCATTATACAGGCGGTGCAAACAAGACAGGCACTGTAGATTTGTTGTTAAGTAGAATCTGTTTGTAATTTTGAACTGGTACTTTTTTAAAGTGTAGCTCCAGCCAAAAAATCTATTTTTAAGCTTTTTGGAAAACATTTGTTTTGCTGTCTGTGCGCATCTGTTCAGAAGATTGCACCTCACATTCTGTCCCAATGACAAATGTTTTTTTTTTTAAAATTTTTTTTGTGATAAAGCATTAGTGGACAGGAGACACCTCTTACAGAAGAGAATTTCCCTTCCTAGGGGGAGATTTCCTCTCACTTCCTGTTGTCTCCTTCCGTTTGCAAATAGGAGTCGTTTGTAAGTAGGGGCCTGCCGTATATACTCTGCCGAAATTTGGGCCCTAGGTGTTAGTGTTGCCACAACACTTTAAGTCCTCACGGTTACTCTTGGTGGGCGCTGGAACGCACTGCTATGAACTATTATATCAAGAATTGTAATTACATGCCATTGTTGAACAGTGGTAGAAAAATTGGGCCTTTGGTGCTGGCGCTGGTGCCACAACACTAAGTCCTCATAGTTACTCTTGATGGGCGCAGGAATGGGCCCTGCTGTGAAATATTAGATCAAGAACTGGTATTAATATGAGCAGATCTCTGCCTGTAGGAATTAATATGAGAACACCAGCTTTACGTAGCTTTAGGTGCACACTGTGCAGAGGACACAGACAGTACACCACGTGAAAATACTGCAGCTAGCACAATCAACCTGCCTGCCTGTCAGTATATTAGGAAGAGCTGATCTAGCTAAACTCAATACAGCGTATAAATATATATACACAACACCTGGGATGCATATATATCCTCTACACACTGTAACTCTGACTAGCCTGCCTGCTCTATCTAACTCCAAAAAATTACACTCTCTCTCTCTCTGTCTCTCTCTGTAAACCACCGCAACACACTACTCAAGGCCGACTTCCAGGCGGTCTTATATAGTGTGGGGCGTGTACTAAACCCCCTGAGCCATAATTGGCCAAAGCCAATTATGGCTCTCGTTTTTTTTTTGCAAGCTGTGATTGGCCAAGCATCAGCCAGCAATGCACTGCGATGCCGCAGTGAATTATGGGCCGTGACACGCCACTCTAATTTTTCGCGAACGGCCCGTAACGTTTGTATTTCGATGAACGGTCGAACTTACGATGTTCGAGTCGAACATGAGTTCGACTCGAACACGAAGCTCATCCCTAATCATTACGTTCATAGGGGCCCTTTCCATGTCACATATAATAGCACAATTTGGGGACACATGAATTCTTATCAAGAAAGACAAATCTTACACCAAAAATATAAAAATATGTAGGAGCCAAAAGAAAGTATAAAAATTAAGCATAAAACTGTATAAAGCTAAAATACAACATAGCATAGTTTCTAAATGATAAATTAATTAAGCAAAATAGCTTTCTTAGCATAATACATAAAATAAGAAATCAAGAGTTTGGTGTAGCGGGACATCTGAACATCCTCCTGTATACCTAGCAGTGCTGGTTCAGGAGACAGTTCCAGGGATAGCTGAAGATGACCGTTAACGGCTTTGAAAACTGGCGCCCAGAACTGAACCACACTGGAACAGCTCAAGAACATATGGTAATACGTACCAATATAGAAAAATAAGTGCAGCGCTAATGAATCCGTGAAAGTACTGCCAAATTCACATAAATTGGAAAGTGAAAAACAAACTAAAAAGTAAGCATCCGATTCACACAGCATGAATGTATTGCTGTTTGAAGTCCATGCAGGTGTTTCCAAATAGGTGAATGGAATCACCAACCAGGTGTGATGGATGAAGTGAATAGTTCATAGGTGTGTTCCCAATGAGTGAGTCACTTCACATGTAATAACAATTCAAATGAAGTCAGTAGTAATGGCTTGTCGGAAGCAATCCTCAATAGATATCAAATAAGAAATAGGTACTCTTACCAGCGATGGTGGACGTCACATACTAGTACTAGCAGTGAGTCAAATCAGGCATGGTGGTCGCACCGGACCCTGGGCTCTGTAAGAATGGGTCTGCAGGGATGGTCACTCCAAGTGGAAGATGGAACCAGTCTGGAACAGATACCTCGCTTCTGGAACAGGAACCCGGATATGCAAGGCCAGCAATGGAATGGCCGAGCTCATGAAGGAACACAATCAGTGTGATGGTAGGAAACAAAAAGAAAAATGCTCCCAATGGTGCAGATCAAAAAAACCTTTGAAGGTTTTTTATTAAATAAAATTAATAAAATCACGTGATACAGTTTAAAAGCAGTATGGGATAGTAGATAACCCGAAGCGTTTCGGCTCAAAGCCATCAACAGGGGCATATACATACCAATATCCAGGTGACACCTGCCACATATGGGGTCCCTCTGAGGCTATAGTCTGTGCAATCTCTGTGGGGTGTATTAAACCCTATGTAGGAACTTGGCTTGAATCAGTTTATCTCTGGAGGAGATAACTAGCTTAGAGCTGTCCTCAAAACAATCCTCCCAATCCTCTCTTTCTAATGAAGGGATATCCACTTTCCAAACCTCCCAGAGCCTCTCCACCTCAGGTGAGTCCAAGCTAAGTAGCGACAGATAGAGGCAAGAGAGAGGCTTGGTTAGGGACTCCTGAGCCAAAAGCTCCTCAATGAGGTCCATGGCTATGGTGATAGGCCCCAGAAATAGAGCTCGGGCAGCATGGTGCAGCTGATAACGGAAATACATCCATCTAGGCAAATTTAATTGAATCAAGAGGTCCCTGAATGAGAAAAATGTCCCTGTCGGCATAATGTCCTTAAGGTCCCCTACACCAAATTTCGCCCAAACCTGATGGTCCGGGATGGACCAAAAGTGAATTATAATGGATTTAGGTAAATTTTATTTAGTTTCCTTTTTTTAGAATATATGTTTTTAAACTGTTTTATATCTTTTTTTTTTTTTTACTCTTTTTATACATTTTTTTACAACAATTTTTTTTTTATACATGACCATGGATTCTCAGAGCAGTTTGGGTGATTTAAAGAGACAACAAAGCAGTTTGTTTTTCAGATCAGGAATATGACATGCTGAGTTTACATATTCTTTAACCACTTGCCCACCGGGTTAATTCTGGCACTTCTCTCCTTCATGTGAAAATCACAATTTTTTTGCTAGAAAATTAATCAGAACCCCCAAACATTATATATTTTTTTTTAGCAGACATCCTAGGGAATAAAATGGCAGTCATTGCAATACTTTTTGTCACACCGTATTTGCGCAGCGGTCTTACAAGCGCACTTTTTTTGGATAAAAATCACTTTTTTGAATTAAAAAATAAGACAACAATACATTTTGCCCAATTTTTTTATATATTGTGAAAGATAATGTTACGCCGAGTAAAATGATACCCAACATGTCACGCTTAAAAATTGCGCCCGCTCGTGGCATGGCGTCAAACTTTTACCCTTAAAAATCTCGATAGGCGACGTTTAAAAAATTCTACAGGTTGCATTTTTTGAGTTGCAGAGTAGGTCTAGGGCTAGAATTATTGCTCTCACTCTAACGATCGCGGCGATACCTCACTTGTGTGGTTTGAACACTGTTTTCATATGCGGGCGCTACTCGCGTATGCGTTTGCTTCTGCGCGCGAGCTCGTCGGGACGGGGCGCTTTAAAAAAAAATGTTTTGGTTTTCTTATTTATTTTTATTTAGTTTTATAATTTTTTACACTGAAAAAAAAAAAAAAATTGATCACTTTTATTCCTATTACAAGGAATGTAAACATCCCTTGTAATAGAAAAAAGCATGACAGGTCCTCTTAAATATGAGATCTGGGGTCAAAAAGACCTCAGATCTCATAATTAGACTTAAATGCAAAAAAAAAAAATAAAAAAAAAAAATGTCATTTTTTCAAATGACAAAAAAAAAAAATGTTTCTTTAAGAGGCTGGGCAGGACTGACGTTTTGACGTCACTTCCGCCCAGCAGAGCTATGAGGACGGGTGAAGGAGATTTCTCCTTCAGTCCCGTCCCCGCTCAGCTGCCGGACACATCCGATCCCCTCCGCCGCTACCGACGGCTCCGGTAAGCGGCGGAGGGCGCGGGAGAGCGGCGGGAGGGGGGGGGCCCTCTCCCGCCACCGATAACGGCGATCTCGCGGCGAATCCGCCGCGGAGACCGCCGTTATCGTGTACACCACCGCCCCCTGAAAAGATGAATATCTCGGTTGTGGCAGCAGCTGCTGCCGTTATCGAGATATTCAACTTTAAAAAGAGGACGTCTTTTTGACATGGGGCGGTGGTCAAGAGGTTAAGCACTGTTTAGTGCAGCATTTTACTGAAAGCCCAGGCTGTGTGGAGATATTGAAGCCCAAAAGGAATGTCATTGACACTAGACATGTGCACTGCCGTTTTTTTTTTCCGTTATATTCAGTTTTTTTTTTGGTTTTTAGATCATTCATTAGGAACGACATTTGTTATTTCGATAATTTGTAACTTCGGATGCATTTGAATTTGTTACATTTCATTCGTATAGATGCAGTATTCCTTATTTGGATAATTCGTAACTTTGGATGCATTCGTACTCGTTACGCTCCATTCGTTTAGATGCGGCATTTGTTATTTTGGCTAATTCGTAACTTTGGATGAATTCGTATTCGTTACGTTCACTAACAAGTAGCCAAATTTGAAAGAAAATTCCATTACTTATAATAATAGTTATAAACCATTAAATTATAATTATTATTTTTTTATTATTATTAAAGCGGAGGTTCACCCGCACAGGACACTTTTTCCCCTTAGATGGATGCTCGTTTTGTCTAGGGGAATCGGCTAGTTGTTTTAAAATATGAGCTGTACTTACCGTTTACGAGATGCATCTTCTCCGCCGCTTCCGGGTATGGGCTGCGGGACTGGGCGTTCCTATTTTGATTGACAGTCTTCCGAGAGGCTTCCGACGGTCGCATCCATCGCGTCACGATTTTCCGAAAGAAGCCAAACGTCGGTGCGCAGGCGCAGTATAGAGCCGCACCGACGTTCGGCTTCTTTCGGCTACTAGTGACGCGATGGATGCGACCGTCGGAAGCCTCTCGGAAGACTGTCAATCAAGAAGGAACGCCCGCTCCCGAAGACCCATACCTGGAAGCGACGGAGAAGATGCATCTCGAAAACGGTAAGTACGGCTCATATTTTAAAACAACTAGCCGATTCCCCTAGACAAAACGAGCATGAAGCTAAGGGGATTGTTTGAAAAAACTGTTTAATGGGTGAACTTTAATTACTAATAAATAATAAAAAACTATAATAATGGTTAATAATTTAATTATAATAGAAAATACGAAAAAATAAATTATCCAAATGTTTTTCGTTCTTTCGGATTTCTGGATTGGTGTCCTTATGTTCGTTCTTATAATTCAGGCGGTGCTGGCGGTGGGCGTTCCTAATTGATGGACAGGCATCCGACCGACGCATCCATCGCGTCACGAGATGCCGAAAGAAGCCGAACGTCGGTGCGCATGCGCCGTATAGAGCCGCACCGACGTTCGGCTTCTTTCGGCATCTCGTGACGCGATGGATGCGTCGGTCGGATGCCTGTCCATCAATTAGGAACGCCCACCGCCAGCATCGTACCCGGAAGTGGCGGTGGGAACGAATATACCAAACGCTAAGTACGGAGGTATTTTTTACATAAAACCAGCCGATTCTAATTGTAATTATTATAGCAAATGCAATGTCAAAAGATTATTTTTAGGGGAACCACCGCTTTAAGGATTTAGACTCTAGGGAAAAGTTCAATATTGTATCTATATGTTTCACATAATAATATCTTTTTTAGGTCATGGATCCTACAGAATCCTACAAAACTCTTGTTAAGAATATCAAATCCTTGAACTTTATTGAAGAAGCTGTACCTTGTGATTTATTACTTTATGGAGATTCAGCTTTTCCAGTGATCGTGAATCCTTTGGGTCAAGTGCTGATTGCTGCATCACAGTATGGAAAGGGACGTCTGGTGGTGATGACACATGAAAATTATGTCACGAGTCCTAACTTCAGCCAGTTCATCCAGAATGCCATAGAGTGGCTTAAGCCCTCTGCCGACTCACTAGTGGGAATCCATAACAAATTTTCATCAGTGACTCAGATGCTGTCTGACAAAGGCCACGTGGTTGAATCCACCTTTGATTTCCAGGACAGATTTGGGGTTTATTGTGTGAACGCCTATGATGACAGTCAGTCCAATGAGCTCATTACGGCTTTAAAAGAGGGCAAAGGACTATTAATTGCAGGCCAAGCTTGGTACTGGATGATCAAAAACAAGTCTAAAAATGTTTTACTTGATTATCCGGGAAACAAAGTGACAAGTGTAGCTGGAATCCATTTCTTGAGTGACTACGGACAAAAAGGTGTATATGAGCCAACTCCACAAATCCCTATATCATCACTAATGGTTAAGTAAGTACCTTCACATTTATTAAAATTATGGATAATAAAAAAAAGATGGCACGTTTTGGAGATATTTACTGTACCTATAGGTTTCTCTTGTCTATCTGTCATGGAGTTTGATGGACCCACTGTGTTGCCAGAGGCAACAGCTAACAGGCAGGGGAAATCACCACTGCACTCTTCTCTGTTGACCTAATTTGTTGGATAGGCATATCTTGAAGGTCGTATTGTCTATTTAACCTTTCATGATTATCTGGCCATAAATGGATTGAAATTTGGCCAGTTCAGCAGGGACCGGCTGAATTTCGGTCCATGTACGGGCAGGGTGGTTGTACAGCAGCCGATCCACTGATCGACTTCTGTACAACCACCTGTTAGATTTTTGCCACTTGATCAGTGTTGCAGGCTATATCCTAAAATACAAGCCAACCTCAATGCTCTGTTTAATTGGGCGACTATGTGGCAGATGAGGTTTAATGTTGATACATGTAAATGTATGCACTTGGGGGCTAAGAATATGCATGCATCATACATACTAGGGGGAGAACAGCTGGGGGGATCCGTAGTAGAGAAGGATCTGGGGGTTTTGGTAGATCATAAGCTAAATAATGGCATGCAATACCAAGGAGAGAGATAGAGAGAGAGAGAGAGAGAGAGAGAGCTAGAGAGAGCTAGAGAGAGCGAGAGAGAGAGAGAGAGAGAGAGAGAGAGAGAATGAGATAGAGAGAGAGATCATTTTGCCCCCCTGTACAAATCATTAGTAAGACCTCATCTGGAATATGCAGTTCAGTTTTAGGCCCCAGTTCTCAAAAAGGGTATCGGGTAACTGAAGAAAGTGCAGAGAAGGGCAACCAAACTCATAAGAGGCATGGAGGAGCTCAGCTATGAGGAAAGATTAGAGGAACTGAATTTATTCTCTCTTGAGAAGAGGAGAATAAGGGGGGATATGATCAACATGTACAAATATATAAGGGGTCCATATAGTAAACTTGGTGTTGAGTTATTCACTTTACGGTCATCACAGAGGACAAGGGGGCACTCTTTACGTCTAGAGGAAAAGAGATTTCATCTCCAAATACGGAAAGGTTTCTTCACAGTAAGAGCTGTGAAAATGTGGAATAGACTCCCTGTAGAGGTGGTTCTGGCCAGCTCCGAAGATTTTTTTAAGAAAGGCCTGGATTCTTTCCTAAATGTACATAATATAACTGGGTATTAACATTTATAGGTAAAGTTGATCCAGGGAAAATCTGATTGCCTCTCGGGGGATCAGGAAGGAATTTTTTCCCCTGCTTTGGCAAATTGGATCATGCTCTGCTGGGGTTTTTCGCCTGGGTATATGGGATTGTATGATACTATATATATATATATATATATATATATATATATATATATATATATATATATATTTTATTATGGTTGAACTGGATGAACTTTCAACCTTTTTTCAACCTAACTATGTAACTATACCTACAGTAATTCATAAACCATAAGGACGATGAGCATTTTAGCTCAGGTAGCACCCTGTACGAACAACAGGATGCCATTGATAGAAGCGGGAAGTTTACAAAGACATCCCTTAATGGTACAGAAAATTGTGAACTCATATGGACTATATGGACAGGGGTTGTGTACATTTTCTCATGCCAACTCCATGCCATCCATGTATGAAGTGTAGCTTCAGCACTCCCATCATGCAACGGTGAAAGATAACTCGATTCCTAACTTAAAAAAAACAAACAACTAGGATTTTGAAGGTACCCTACCAAGAAAAAAATCAAGATAAAAACTTAAATTTTTATTGATAAAAAAAAACAATATAAAAGATTCAAATTTGACTGTCAAACATCCAGATGTGGTTTCAGAACTTTTGCAGTTACAGATCATGCCAGTATTGATGACTATATCCCAGGTGGATCATAAAGAAGATCTCACATACATAGCTTAATTTTCAAAATGTTTCGCAGGACAAAGCCCACTTCCTCAGCGAGAACAGGAATATATCGCTGCTATAAAAATTTGCATTGCATGTAGCTTGGATTTTTTGGATGCGTGTTGAGAGACAGCTTATCCTTGGGAGACTCTGGGAGGCAAGACCATGGAGCACTGGGACTATCATGATTGATGGTAAAGATACCCTTATTTCCTTCTTCCCCCATGGCTTTCTAAGGGGCAATCCTTTTCACCTGACCTACTGTATATAGCCTCTGAGGTGGTTGGCTGAGTTTTTTATTTTCTGTGTGGCGGCTGCAGTCTTTTAATTCTGGGAACAACCTACATGCAATGTGAATGTTGATATTTTAACCTTTTATAATGTTTTGTAAAATAAACATGTGGGTAATTTTTCTTGGTGTGGTACCTTTAAAGTCCTAGTAGTTATTTTATGTTAGGTTTTGAGTTATCCTTCAGTGTCTTGCAGTAGAGGATGTGGTACCAATAAAGCTTTGGAACAAGTTGAGACTCATATGTTGAAGTCTCCTTCCCAATTTCTCTATCAAGCAACAGTGGCAGGAGAAAGGATTGCTTGGAAATAGCATGTCTTATTTTTTGGAAGCAGAGCTGGTTTTGTGTGAAGACAGGTCTGTACTGTGGTGTACAATAAATCTAGCTATGCAGATTCCCAAAATGAAGGTGCCTCAAAGGCACTTTAGGTGAAAAGGGGAAGGTATGGGGAAAACAAAAGCACAATACCAAAGTTTAAATTGTCCCAGAGTGTTTATTTCATCATAGAAGTCCAAAGGTTTTCCATTTATGATTAAATAAATATCATTGGACTCCAAACCTTTTTTGTTTTTCCTAGTGTAGGGCCATGCTCCCATTGAGTAGGCGCTCTCTGTTAAATTTTAGTTGCCTGAGCTGTAGTTTGGCTCAGAAGGATTATGCTAAATTGTTGGTTCTGTTTCAGTTCAGCTGGGTTGCACAATTTCCCCCTTGACGGTAGGTGTCACTGTTACCACAGGTCAAGGTTGGAAAGGCAGCAGGCTGGATGCATTGGGTATCTCTTTCCCAGAAGCAGCTCAGAGGGCGTGGTTAACCCACTGGGCATTTTCGGGGAGGGGTACTTAAGGGACAGGCACCGTTTTGGCGGGGTCTTCCGATCCTGACCTGATGGCCCTCCTGGCCTCAGGGATGAGTGAGCTGTTTCGTAGCCTCGGGTTGGCTGGTCCGAGGCTGCGCAACTGAGAGTAGGACCAGGAGTTTCTGGGGCCTACTAATCCAGGGATGGTCCTTCGCTACCTTACCTATGGGAGGAAGTTGAACCAGTGGGATTTAATTGAAGGACCTATCCTGGCAAATTTACCTCACTGTGCTGCCGGCCTGGCTGAAAGATTCTTGGCACCATGAGTTGTGTACTTAATTGGAACTATACAAAGTGTGCGAGTGGTTACACGATCTTGGGACGGCCAGACACGATCGTGGGACGGCCAGACAACATTTATCAAGTCTGTGGCAGAGATTTTTGACGAGCTTCGCACCAGCTGCTAGGCCAGTGAGAGTAGGCCTATCTGGTGTTTCCGAAAATCTAGGGTGAAAGTGAATTAATCCTCTGGATCTAAGTTGTACCCGTGATCCGCAAAGCAAAGGTACCTGAGTCTTTTGCCATCCCTCTACCCCTCTGTTGTAGAACTCTGTTCAATAAAAACCTTGAGCCCTGGTTCACACTGATGCTACTTTGAAATCGTGCTACTTTACTTGAAGTAGCACGATTTCAAAGGAGCAAGGTCAGCGCGATTTCAGGTGCTACTTGATAGACATTTATGTGGCTTCATACACAGATGTCTATAGAAATCGCACCTGAAATCGACAAAAGTAGTGCAGGAACTACTTTTGCAAATCGGTGCGGCGCCGCAAAATCTGTGTCACACCGATTGGAACAGTGCGATTGCCGCTAATAGGCTGCGAATTGTCATTTGATTTGATCTCTCAAATCGCATGACAAATCGCTCCAATGTGAACCTAGGCTGAAAGAGACTTTGTGTTTGGTGCAGACATTTTTGTGGACAACTCTTCAAGGAGAACCCCTGAAACAAGCATATGGAACAGTAAGGTAACGGCAGGCCCAAATATAAACCAACAGCTCTTTTCCCCTCTGGGGGGAATACAAATGTATTTTGTTATATTACTTGTGTAGCACTATTTGTCTCCCTCTCTGCGGCTACTGAGGTATGATGGCATCACCTGTATAGTATTTAGGATCAGAGTCTTTATAATCTTTTAGATCAGGACAGGATCTTTAACAAGCACAGTGCCTCCACTTAATTGGGGCTTGTGAATAGCAAGTGAAATCCCAATTGAGAAATAAATCTCCACATAGACAGTAATCCACATAGCATTGTATTTGAAAGTCCATGTATTGAAGTAAAACCATATAGTGAACCATCCAACATAAGTATTTTCCAAGCAACAACATGAAATCATTATCAGTCTCTATGTATGTCTCAGTGAGATGAATCTGCAGCACTTACACAGCCTGTGTTCTCTCCCTTCACATGTCTGTCTCTCCCCCCACTTACCCACAAAACCCCTTGCCATCCTCTGCTCCTCCTGGTGACCTCATCCTTATTGAGAGAGAGAGAGCATAGCAACCATATTGGAAAAGGGCAAACAAACACTGCATAACAAGAGTATACACTTGGTACATGGGCAAAGAAATTATCACATCACTACACTTGTATTCAGATGACTTATATCTGGTAACATGACACACTGGTACCATTTCCTCTTAGCTTCTTTTATGGTGCTAGAAGGTCCTAAATGACACTGAAAGTGCTGCCAATGTGATGATGTCAATGCCACTCTCTGCTTTATTATACTGTGGCACTCACAGAAAGGACATTGAATTAATCTGGATGTCATTCAACACAGAAGAGTAGAGTAGTGAGTCTGTGGGGATCAATACCCACAACCCTGGTTGATCAGCATCACTGGAGAAGGGGTAAGTATTAAAACTAGAGCTGCTTCTGGGATTTCTGGAACTACCTAAATAAAGTACTTGGGCTTTAATTTTTTTGAGTTTTTTTTTTATCTGTAAGCTCATGAGACATATCCCTTTAAATCTGTTTTATTGACTCCTGCTATGGCTAACAGGGATCAAAAACTACCCGTACCAGCAAAAATGGAGTCTCCATGTGCTGGACACCTGACAATGTGGACACCTTATGCTAAAACAAAAGCTATGTTTTAGGTTAAATATATTTAAATATAGATGAGTCCTTCTAGGTCAGTAAAGGGTAATGCATGTTTGGTAAAAGAAAGCCAACCCAAGAAAGATGTAAAAGTAAACCAAGCCTATTATATAACAATTAATATCATTTTTGGGTTACTTTTAGGTTTGAGTGGGATCTTTCCAAGGATCTAAACCAGTTGTTGAACGGGCTCACAGACGTACGACTGCCAGAAAGTGGATCCCCATCCCATCTTATTGTTCATGGTCAGAGGGTCTTCCCCCTCATTCAAGACAATTCTCAAAAAACATATATAGCAGCTGCTTACTATGGAAAAGGCAAAGTTGTTGTAGCAACCCATGAGCATCAAATAAGCCAACCCAGTCAAAAAGAGCTGGTCAACAACCTCATCTCCTGGCTGGATGATGGAAGAAGTGGAAAAATTGGAATACAGTGGAATTTACGAGAAATGAAGGGGTTCCTTGAAGGAGGTTTTGAAATTCAGCAGTCTGACTTTAACAAATCCTTCAGTGTTTATTGCTGTACATCCTACTCTGATAAAAATGCAGAGGACATGCTGGAGTTTGTTGCTGAAGGAGGAGGACTTCTTATGGCAGGGCAAGCTTGGCATTGGGCTTATCAAAATTCTGGGAAAGATTCTCTTATAGATTACCCTGGAAATAAAATCATTAACCAATTTGGGATCAGTATTGTGGGTGCTTTAGCTTATCCAGGTAGTCTTTATATTTTAAACACCGAAGATCATTCAAGGGGCTATCAAAGCCGCAAGGCTCTTCACAAGTTAAAGATGTTGATGGACACCAGCCAGAAGATTGAAGAACCTTTGGCATCTTGGATAAGGAAGCTGTCAGAAGACTGTGCAACACTTTTGGCTGTAAGAGATCAAGACAAACAGGCTTTTTATCAATATAAAGGAGCCCTTATTAATACACTGCTAAAATATGGACTGCCACATGTAGGTCCAGATCAGCCTGTTAAAGGTGGAAGCAAGGAAGCCTTTTTATTGCGTATTGCAGCTGGGCTTTATAATACATTGCCAAACTTTGAAAATATAGTAACAGAACTTATTCCAGCAACAAGCCTTCCTGCGAGCCCTCCCCAGAGTCTTCAGATCAACTGTACAAGTAAAGGTAAAGTATATTACTTCAGTTTAAAGTTGTATTCATCATTAAATAAAGTATGTTACATCTCAAAGGGCCCATTCACACCGTATGCATTGGGCTATGTTGCCTAACACAGGCCCAGTGGAATAACAGGCCATTGATTCTAACAGGTTCATTCCATACCAACATATTACATTGGTGTGCATTGGGTGAAAATGGAACATGCTGCATTTAAACAAAATGCAAATGCTGCAACACGTTACACTGGGGTTTATTTATTAAAGACCAATAGACTTTGCACCTTGAAAAGTGCAATTGCACTTTGCAAGGGTAGTTGCTCCAAAGCTTAGTAAATGAGATCAAGCTTCACTTTGCAAAGAATACCCGATCACATGTGTCGCGCCCTGCTCCTGATGAACAGGCGCTGCCTCAAATTTAATAGGGGTCTGAGCTGCTATTTGGCTCAGACCAGAGTGATTAAAGGCAATTCTAGTCATGGTTGTGCTGGGAGTGTTCCACCATTGATCGCCTGGGGTAGTTATTACCACTCCCAGGCCAAGGGTGGCAGCAAGTGTCCCCCTCAGCAGCGAATTAGTGGGAGTGGTTACCCCGCTGTGCATGCTGGGGAGGGGTCCGTTCGCGCCTCGTGGCCCGCCTGGCCGAAGGTGCATGTTGTGAATCCTAGCTCCGGGACCACGTTGGCCCGGGGCTGCGGCTTCGTCTGGTGGGCCCAGTTGTCTGACTGGGGCCTGTACCGCAGAGGTGATCCTGTGCTGTCCGTCCTGCGGGAGGAAGCCACTTGATGCATGATCCTTACGAGGACCTATCCTGGTAAGGATCATGCAAGAGGCTGGTACCTTAGGAGAAGGCTTGGAAACTTCATCCAAGGATGTACCGTACACCGAGAGGTCTGACAGTGTCGCTTGTCGGGTCTAAAGGTTCTAGTGAGAAAAGCTAAAGAGATCCGGGTGCTGAATCATGTGGCAGAGGATTCCGGACCAAAATATCTCACTGAGAAAGGAAGGTTTGTGGCAGAGACTGTACTTTATTTTGTGCGGCATCCCAGCTGCTAGGCCAGTGAGAGGGACATCCGGGTGAGCAATACCCACTCTGGCTAGAGTGGCGACGAGAACTATTTGCTGGAAACAGGAGTGTTTCCTTATTTTGTGACTGTGCACCTGAACCTACCTATCCTTCCACCCCTTACTCTTCTTTTCTACTAAAGTTCTCCAAAATAAAACCAAAGAGATACATTGTGTGTGGACATTGAAATTCTTTGGACTCTCCTTTCACCCTAGACAGCGAGAATAGAGGTAACGTGCCACCCAAAATTTAAACCAGCAGCTCCTTTGGGGGTAGTGCTACACATGCAAGAAAAATATATATTTTTTTTCTTGCACAATTGGTTGATGAAAGTCAGCAGAGCTTCTGCTCATTTACTAAGCTCTGGAGCAACTGCTCTTGCAGTGTGAAACTGCACTTTGCAAAGTGCACAGTCTTTTTGCCTTTAGTACAGTGGTTCTCAACTTGGGGGTCAAATGATGATTTGCCAGGGGTCACCAAATCCTGGGCTTTTCCTGAAGCCCGAAATGATGATTTGCCAGGGGTCACCGAATCCTGGGTTGTTCCTGAAGCCCGAAATGATGATTTGCCAGGGGTCACCGAATCCTGGGCTGTTCCTGAAACCTGAACCGCTCTCCCAGCCTTTTTGCAGCCGCCCACTTAGCCTCTTCGCAGCTGCCCATTCTGTTTACGGCATGGCTGGGAGGGGGGCAGACTAGAGGTTAGTTGACTGGTGACGAATGTGAAGTGGGAGGGGCTGGAGGAGACCCTATCTCCTGATTTCAGCATAGGTGTCACTGCTAAGAAAGTCGGAGACACCATGAAGCCAGAGACACAATGAGAAACACTACCTGTGATTATAGTTGACATTAAAAGTCCCCACTACAGTTCTCAGATCAGCAGATGACCTTGATTAGGAGCACCTAAGTTGGCTGATCAGAACTCCCCCCAGCATTGCCACTCATCCCAACGCCCTGCCATGCATCCCAACTCCCCCCCCCCAAGGAGTAGGAGAAGGAATAAAAATAGAGAATAAAAATAGAGAATACATGGAAGGTCAAGGAAAAGAGGGGGACGAACAAAGAAAAAGGAAGATAAAATATAAGAGAACAAGAAAGACGGCTAGAGAGGGGGATGGGGGGGGGGATAAGAAATTAGGATAGAGAGAGATAAAAGGGAAAGAAAGGAGAACAAAGAGAAAGAGTGCTACATCCTAAAAGGTACCATAATGGCTTTTAATACTGTACAAGTGGAAGGGAGGCTAAATGTCAGTGGGTTAGGGGTGCAAATTACTTGTCTTGCCTTGGGTGCTGACAACCTACGCTACGAAAATAATTTTACTCTTAGGGGTCCCAACAACTTGGGTAATTTTTATCAAGGGGTCACGGCACTAGAAGGTTGAGAACCACTGCTTTAGTAGATTAACCCCACTGTGTCACAGCACACTACAACACATGTTAAGGGCAGAATAATAATGAAATTTGGCTGCTGCTGTAAACAGAAAAACCTGCACATCAAGGCAACAGGTTAAAGAGAAGCTCCAGTCTCCCCCCCCCAAAAAAAAATTAAAAGTCAGCAGCTGCAAATACTGTGCTCTGACTTTCAATATAAGGACAATTAGCTGTCTAGGGATCCCAGGATGTCTGTCCCTGGGCCGATTCAGCTTTGGGTGCAGGTGCTGGCATCTTGGGTAAGGGAAACTAGCAGTGAAGCTTTCCTTTCAGTGGTGGCTGGTGCTTAAAAATTTTGAGGGGTGCAAACAAACTGAAAACATTTTGAAGAAAAAACATCAATTGCAGCCACCGTGCCGTAAAACGCTGCCAGTGTACCCATCAAACGATCCCAGTGTGCCCATCAAACGATCCCAGTGTGCCCATCAAACTATCCCAGTGTGCCCAAACGATCCCAGTGTGCCCATCAATTGCAGACACTGTGTCATCAAGTGCAGACACTGTGCCATCAAACGCTGCCACTGTGCCCATCACTTACCCTGTCTTGGTGGGGCAGTGGGTGACGGCAATGAGCAGGGTCCTTCATGCGTCTCCTGCCATCCTCATCTCCAGTCCTCTCCTCCTAATAGGCGTCCAATAGCAGCGCCTGTCGTTTCAGCCAATCAGGTGATAGGTAACAGACCCTAGCACCTGATTAGCGGAGAGGCGGTTCAGTGTTAGAAAAGCGAATTCTAACACAGCTGGGTGAACTAAGAGCCTATGGCTCTAATCAGGTGCTTCAAAATACACCTTGCCACTGTAATTCAGGCGTCCTGCACCCAAAAAGGGGTCGCTTGCCTGAATAGGGGGTGGCAGCGGCAACCATGGATAGATACATGCAATGCATTGTAACTAAGTGTTACAATGTTTCTCTTTATCTCCACCTAAGCAATGTTGTGATAAACTTGGCAGGCTGCCTATTTTTTTTATTTATTTTTTGACAGCTGTTAGCAGTGAGCAGAGAACTCTCTGCACTAAAATCATGAAAATTCTGTGTTAAAGTGGAGGTTCCCCTAAAAATAAACTTTTAACATTGCATTTATGAGATTAATGACTATTAGGCCGGGTACTAACGAGCAAACATGTACGATGAAACCGGTCCGTCGGACCGTTTTCACCGTACATGTCTGCCCGAGGGCTTCTGTACGATGGCTGTACTAACCATCGTACAGAAGTCCGCGCGTAAACAATACGCGGGGCGTGGCCGCGTCGTCGCCGCGACGATGACGCGGCGATGACACGGCGACGTGGGCGGGCCTGCCATTTAAATGCTTCCACGCATGCGTCAAACTCATTTGACGCATGCGAGGGACGGCGGGCGCTCGGACATGTACGGTAGGTCTGTACTGACGACCGTACATGTCCGAGCGGGCAGGATTCCAGCGGACGGTTTTAAAACACGTCCAGGAATATTTGTCTGCTGGGAAAAGGCCCGGCGGGCAAATGTTTGCTGGAAATCTGCCCTCTCGCGCCTACACACGACCAAACATGTATGTTGAAACTGGTCCGCGTCACGAGATGCCGAAAGAAGACGAACGTCGGTGCGCAGGCGCCGTATAGAGCCGCACCGACGTTCGGCTTCTTTCGGCATCTCGTGACGCGCTGTATGCGTCGGTCGGATGCCTGTCAATCAATTAGGAACGCCCAGCCCCAACCATCATACCCGGAAGCAACGGTGATAACACATATAGGAAACGGTATGTACGGACGTATTTTTTAAAAAAAAACAGCCAATTCTAATAGTCTTTAATCTCATAAATGCAATGTTAAAAGTTTATTTTTAGAGGAACCTCCACTTTAAGATCAGGGGGGTAGAATCGTGATCTTGATTCTTTAATGATTAATGGTCAGCTCTACAAACAGTGTAGCACTAATTCAAATAAGGATAATACTGACTGTAATATGCCACTATACATTTTTTTAAACTCTAAATAATTATTTGTAAAATAAATGTCTCTCTTGAAATAACTTGCTGTACTTCTTTTTTACCTTTACACCATATCAGTGCACTCCTCCACAACTCAGTGATCCCTTCCACTAGGTGTGCTCTCACTTGATACATATCACCTACATGTAAATGCCAGATCATATAAAGCTTGTGTCCGTTTTAACTGGGATCTTTACATATTTCATGCTATCATCAGCAATCCTTTCCAGGTTGGACACCACCTTGTGGACTTAAATATGCCAACAATGGGCCGGATTCAGAAAGCACTTACGCCGACGTATCTTCTGATACGCCGCGTAAGTGCACGAATGCGCCGTCGTATCTCTGCGCCTGATTCTTAAAAATAACATACGCCTGAATTTTGGCTCCATCCGACCGACGTAAGTCTCCTACGCCGTCGTATCTTGGGCGCATATTTACGCTGGCCGCAAGGGGCACTTCCATTGTTTTACACGTCGAATATGTAAATGAGCGAGATACGCCGATTCACGAACGTACTTACGCCTGTCGCAGTAATCTACGCCGTTTACGTAAGGCGTACGTCCGGCGTAAAGTTAAGCCACATAAAGCAGGTGTAAGTCATGTTAGGGTATGGACCAGGGAACAGCCGTCGTATTTTATGTCGTTTACGTAAGTTGTACGTGAATGGGGATGGGCGTAGGTTACGTTCACGTCGTAGGCATTGAGCCGTTGTATCTTAGGGAGTATATGCAACGTGATTCTGAGCATGCGCGCGCATGCGCCGTTCGTTCACCCCTTCATTTACATGGGGTCACGCTTCATTTTAATAGATCACACCCACTACCTTCCTACTTTGAATTAGGCGGGCTTACGCCGGCCAATTTACGTTACGCCGGCGCAACAAAGGGAGCAAGTGCTTTGTGAATACTGTTCTTGCCTCTCTATGTTACGCCGGCGTAGCGCATATGAGATGCGCTACGCCGCTCTAAAGATGCGCCGATCTACGTGAATCCGGGCCAATATCTCTGAAGGTTTCCAAGGTACTTTGGAAAGGTTATTTTTAAGCTCCTAGCAGCTGCTTTAAGCATTTTTCTTCCCCCTATGACCTATATGTGCAAGATTTTTTCAAGCTTCAGCTTCTAAAAGCAGAAATTTTTATTTTTTCATTTTGGGGAGTGATTTGTCAGCAGAAAAAAAAGCTGGCAGCTCCTAAATGCTGTCAACCACTGCTAAGCACCAGTATCCAGCAATTTTTTTTCTTAGCCAGCGGTCTGCAGGCGTCCTTAACAATCCTTAACAACTGTATCCTTAACAACAGATGGCTCATCAGCTGTCAGTGGGCCACATGCCCTCAACATGGGGTGGTGCTTTGAAGTAGGGGGCTCCGTCTCCAAAGCACCTCATCCCCATGTTGATGAGGATGATGGACTTATCCCCACAAACCTGGACCAGTGGTTATGGGGGTGCGGGAGGTGACTTATCAGAATCTGGAAGCCTCTGTTTAACAAGGAGGCCGCAGATCCTGCCCTCCAATGTGAATGAGAATGGGGCACATTGTACCCCTACTCATTCACTAAAAAATATCAAAAAATAAATGAATAGCACACACAGTGTTTGACAAGTTCTTTATTAAAAAAAGAAACAAAAACAATGTTCCCTGGTGTAGCTCCATCGTCAATCACTATGACCGCCGGCTGCCGACCCAAAAAAAGGGTCTTCACCCTACGAAGGCTCCCTTCATCTGTCAGCTTTGCTGCCTCCTCATACTAAATGAACTAAGGGGCCACTCTGATCTTTCACTTTTCACTACAGGTCTGCTTTAAAAGTATAAACATGTCAGCTAGAAGCACCCCAATTTTTATATCTGTATTTTGTAATACACATTTTAATCAATATTCTGTAAAGGAAATCAAAATCTAACTAAATACATTTTTTTCAGCTAACATGGCTTTGGAGAGTACAGGACTGTATGTTCCTCCTGGAATGACATCCACATTGATTTTCCCAGAATCTGCCATTAATATCGGCTTACAGGTAACTCAGATTTAGTAAATGTTTCCATAGATCTGATATTGTAAGAGTCTGAGGGAAGAAGTCTGAAAGTCTGTTTCATTTCTAGCCACCAATCAGTGTTTACTTGCATTCTCCAAACTGCTCTTACAGTGGCAAAAGGACATGCTCATTGGTAGGTGGGAAATATAAAACATTTCACAGGTTTATACTGCAGCCTTTAATAAAAATTGAATGACTATGGCAAGTACCCAATTGCATGTAATGAGTGCTTGTCGAAATCAGAAAGGCAGGAAAAACTTGTGACATTGCAATAGGTTCCCCTTGGGAAAGGTAATGCTAGGACCATTTCCTCCATTGCCTTGAAGCTCAACCGAAACTTTAGTTTAAAGGGTTAGTTCAAAAAACAACTGCCCCTACCTATGACTGGTCTTCACAGCAAGGAGCATTGGAAGGGCGGACGCATGTCAACAAACACACAGAATAACCAAGCTCAACTTACCAACCAATCAGCAACCAACCAAATTCACCTGTCTAACAGTGCGTTAAAAACAGTGGTTTAGTTGCACGCATTTGCAAATACATGCGTTAGCTGCAGGCCCCGTCAAAGCTCCCTGTGTACTGCAGTCCTAACTCTAAAATTTAAAGTCTCGTCAGTGGAAGCACATGTATGCTGATGGATAGTCTTACCAAAGAAACTGCCTATGCAGGAAAGGGGCGTCTGTAGATAAAAACAAACTATGCAGTTTTTACCAAAGTTATATAATACTCTTGATATAGTTGTAGGCCATTTACAAACCTCCTGAAGCCTGGCTGAAAAACTTGTTTTACTTGTCAGGTTGCTTTAACTTTCATCATCTGCAGATCTAAGTTGATCTGCAGATGAATGAACAGAAAGATACAAAATGTAACAATATGTAACTTTGCATCTTTGTATAATTGTGGCCTGAGCAGCCTTGTTTATAAACACTGATCAGACTGCTTTTTTTGAAAGCTAGAGCTGTTGACTTCTTCTCTGAGTACTGTGATATCGGGGTGTTTAGCTCAAGTGGATAGATGCATTTTTGTGCAGTGAGTCCATGTCAGACAAGCTTTTATAGATAAGGGCCTGGTGGCCCATATTTATTAAACAGAAAAAAACAAATCACAAAGTCCATTCAGGATTCCCACGCAGGGGCTAAACTTAAAGCGGTGGTTCACCCTAAAAACGACTTTCCCCTATTACACTGCCCCCCCGCATTACAATACGATTATGCCTTTAATTTTTTTTTGGCTGCTGTACATACCTGGGTACAGCTATTCACCCGTGTCCTCCGGGTTGCGAGTCCCGCGGGAGTGGGCGTTCCTAACATGGCGGTGATTGACGTTTTGACTAAAAAATTAGTTCCCCCCCGTCGCGTAAGCCGCGTCACGACTGGCGAAAGGAGCCGAACGGCGATGCGCAGGGGCAGTATAGCGCCGACTCGCCATTCGGCTCCTTCCGCCAATCGTGTCGCTGCTTACGCGACGGGGGGAGCTCGTTTTTTAGTCAAAACGTCAATCATCGCCATGTTAGGAACGCCCACTCCCGCGGGACTCGCAACCCGGAGGACACGGGTGAATAGCTGTACCCAGGTATGTACAGCAGCCAAAAAAAAATTAAAGGCATAATCGTATTGTAATGCGGGGGGGCAGTGTAATAGGGGAAAGTCGTTTTTAGGGTGAACCACCGCTTTAATTTAAAACTCAAGGTTTCATGCCCAAAAAATCTACGGCTGTCAACTTGCGGCGGCTGTTCCTTAACATGCAGGCGAGGGCGGATAATATGGGCAGTAGGGTGCTGCTGTCCTTGGACGCTACGAAAGCGTTCGACAGCATAGATTGAAACTATCTTTGGACGGTGCTGCAGAAATTTGGATTTGGCCCAATCTATATTTCCTGGGTAAGGCTGTTATACAGTCAGCCACAGGCTGCAATTAGGACCTTCGGTTCCCTGTCTGGGAGCTTTGCGCTGAGGAGGGGGACCCGGCAGGGATGTCCCCTGTCTCCCCTCCTCTTTGCTCTGGCTATTGAGCCGTTGGCCATTGATCTTAGGGCGGATTCCGGCATTACTTGTTTCTGTTATGGTGACATACAGGAAAAAGTCATGCTCTATGCCGACGATACTCTTCTTCTGCTGGGGGACACGGATTACTCCCTCAGGGAGGCTTTGTCTACCATTTCTAAATTTGGAGGATTTTCAGGTCTACTTATAAATTGGTCAAAATCGGCGCTTCTTCTGCTGGATGGGGGTGACACGCAGGTGATTAACTCCTCGTGCCCCATTCCTATTACCCTGATCTTTTAAATACCTGGGAGTTCAGATCACAGCTAGGCCACGGGACTTTATCCATCTTAATATTTCCCCCTTGCTATTACGGTTTAGAGATAAAAATCAAAGCCTGTAAGGCTCTCCTCCTGTCGGTTGCGGGCAGGGTGAATTTAATAAAAATTATACTTATGCCACAACTATTATACTTTCTTCACAACACCCCTATGGTTATACCCCTCAAGACTTTTCACACGGTTAACAGTATTTTCCACAGCCTCATATTGAAGGATAGGTCCCCTAGGATTAAATTGGAGCATTTACAACGGCCCAAAGACAGCGGGGGCTTGGCATTGCCAAACACCTGGCTTTATTACTTAGCAGCCCAGTTGCAGCATTTAATTGGTATGTTCCAGCCGGCGACGAAGATACAATCCTCGGCGCAGAGACTTTTACTTCACACTGTAGGCAGAAGCACGATTCCTGTGGCGCTGGAGGCGCAGGCCTTCGCTAAGCCACATAAAAAGTATCATACTTATAGCCTACTTCAGAAGGTATGGAACAAGGTTAAATATATTCAGAATGCAGAGGGTTATACAGAATATAGTCCTATATGGCAAAATGACACGTATACTGAGTTGGCCAAGTTACAGTCTGGGGCTAGATGGAGGAAGTATGGGATTACACATCTTAAACACATATTCCGCCATGGAGTATTGCGTTCATTTACTGACTTGAGGGAGGCGTTTGGCCTTCCATATTCGATGTATTTCTCTTACTTACAATTGCTTCATGCTGTGGTGGCGCAGGGTCGCTCCTCGGAGTGGCATCTGTCACCTACCCCTGTGTTTGGTCTCTTGGTGGATGCTGGGTCGTCGAAGGGCTTTATTTTTCAGTGCTATGCCATTCTGTTACAGTCTGTGATGAAACAGCATCCCCTGAAGATAAGGGAGAAGTGGGAGGCGGACGTTGGCCAATTAGATGGAGAACAGTGGGAAGATATTTTCCAGGTAGTGAGTAGGTGCTCATTGAATCTTTCCCAAAGGCTTACCCAGCTGTATATACTGCTGCGGACGTACTACACCCCTCACAGACTACATCTGATGAATTCACAGCTTGACCCTACATGTACGCAGTGCAAAAGAGATCATGGGGATCTGATCCATATGCTGTGGAGGTGCCCCAAGCTCCACATGTATTGGGCGGGTGTGGTGACTACGGTTAACTCAGTGTTTGGTGTGTCTCTCCCACAGGACCCGAGGGCTTGTCTCTTGGGTGCTTTGGAGGAGTACGAATGGGAGGAGGATAGCAGGGAGGCCGTATGAAAGGTTGCTGGTTCAACTAGACCCAGGTTTTAAGGATAATCTGGATGTATGGAAAGTCCCCAATGCATTGGTAGTCAGAAACATCCACATGCACATATGGTATGTCCAAAACTAGACTTTATTTCTCATGCATACTTGTTCATAATCAAATCATACAAGCAGGGAACGCCCTTGTCCCAGCCAAATCATATGTAAGTAATTAGGTTATACAAGTAATATATAGCAATCTTCTTTGTGCCCTGCAGATATCTAATTTCTACTGCAGCTTATCTAATGTTTATCATTCTTTGCCTAGTACACAATAACAATGGCAATGTTCCTAGCTTTTCCTAGAAGCTCAAGGATACATAATCATACAAGCGTTAATCACTAAGGGGAAACTCTAACCGCCTTATAATGCATTATTAGTATAGGGGAACTATAGCCTATCAATGCATTGATATCTATGGGGGAACTCTAACCGCCTTTCACCGTACATAGAGTTTTATTCCAGGCGAGGAAACTTATTATGGTACACTGGAAGGATGAGGCTCCCCCGACTCTGACAGAATGGATTGCCAACATTGGGACAGTACTGAGAATTGAGAAACTGATATATCAACATAGGGGTAGTGCTTACAAGTTCGAGAGGATATGGGCAAGGTGGCTGAATATGCTGGGATTGGCCCCGGTGGACTTAGTGGTGGATAGGCTGTTGAACATTAATGTTGGGTGAAATGTAGCTATGATCTAATATGCGAGAGACTATGGGGATGCACGGAGGGAGGGTCGCCCCCAATCCAGGATTAGACTCAATTTGTGTGAGTATAATGTAGTCTTTGCTTTTTGTCTTTCCCCGCAATGTTAAGGGGACTATGTATGCCTTGTACCTCTGAAAACTGAATAAAATGTTGTTGGATATAAAAAAAAAAAAAAAAGGTAGAACTCAAAAATAAGGAAAACATACCGAGCCACCTGGCTCTCTTGTCAGCAGTTCCTCTGCTTTCTCTCAACCAATCTGATTCGTTCCAGCCCCCTGGATTCACTGGCTTCCATAGTCTTCCCAACTCTCAAGGCTGGCCAGCCTTTCCCAGTCCCTTGGCAAAGAATCCCCCTTACATGGGCTGCAGTCTCCCACAGGGCAGACCACTTTCCAGACACAGGTCTGTCTTCACACAGCAGTAACAAGCTGCACACACTCCACCATCCTCCATGTACTGCTTTTACCAGCTCCTGGTTATATTCACCTGGGCACACACCCTGCTGGCTGTCCACAACATCCGGACACAGGGTTGGAGATCCCGTTCCACCCAAGACTCTGAAGGTTCTCCAAACTACAGAGCCCCATCCAGAAATATCAAGAGCTCAGTTTTAAATCTACACTCTGTAGCTCTGCAGTCTGACGATATGCAGATTCTGTGTCCACTTTAACCCCATTTTCCCCAGAGACAGGGATTCTTGCTATTACAGTACGTTGTAATGCAAGCATTGCAATATACACAGAGAAGAAGTCATATACTGGAAGGGGGGGTATCAGAAGCAGGGCAGAGAGACTGGGCATGCTACCCATGCCCTGTGTACAATAATGGCTATTTTTGGCCATGTGTAGTATGCCGAAAATCTGCGACTAGTTAAGGCTCCATTGCAAATGGATGGTGAGATACTAAAAATTAGCTCGGCCTAAAAGTATTTGGTGTTTTCCTATGCCCAAAGAGCCACAGAGGCTGAATACAGCCTGCCATGCAAGTGGAAGGCCATATGTGGCCTTACTCTTGTAAATGGCTATGCTTCAATGCATCAGTGTTTACCCACACATGCATGTACAAGGTATTTCTTGAACCTGAAACTTACATGCTCTGAAAATACATTGTATGTACATGCAAGAAGCATCGGCAGCTGCATACAGCCATTTACTTGTATAGCAGGCTGTACACAGCCCCTGCAACCCCCAGGGCATAGGGAAACACTGAGAATTTTATGCCCAGCATATTGTCAGCCTCTCGCCATCTGTGTGCATAAGGTTTTAATGGGCTAAATACATTTTAGGTGCATCAAAACAAAAAGATGTTCCATTTTCTACAGTTAATTTGCCTTTGAGAGCGTTTGTCTGTGGACTTTTGTTTGCTTCAAATGGGTTTTCAATCTACTTATAAGTCTATGGGAATGCAAAATTCACTTAAAACAGGTCAATTACAGGTCAAATGCACCTATCTATGAAATGATTCTGAAAAAGTCTCAAACTGAAGCTGTCGACACAGACATTAAAGCAGCCACATCCTAAATAAAGAAACCTGTGCTCCACCAACATACTGTGGTGAAGGATGCTTGCTCTCTGTGTGGACAGGGCTGGTGCAAGGTTTTTTGTCTAAACACCTGAAGGTTCATTATGCTGCCCCCACCATCCTCCTGCCCATTATGTGATGGGACGCAGTGTGAAGGATGTATTCCTACATTTAGAATTTTAAGCAACTGCCTCTGAAGGCTTGTGAAATGAGGGGGCTGGTTTATTCACTCCCCACTTCCCTGCACTGTTTACAGCAACCCTGGTAACTCTTTCACATTGCACCTATAATGTGATGGCACGCAGCATGACTTAAGTCTCATACACAAGATCGGACTTCCATCAGACTTTTCCGTGGATTTCTGTCCGAAGGGCGTTGTCCGTGAACTTGGTATGCATACACACGGTAGGACCTTTTCAGCCAACAAACACGAACGTAGTGACGTAATAGACGTACTATGTGTTTTTCCTGCTCTTTACCGCCACCCTTTGGGCAACTTGTGCTATTGTTGTCTGATGTTTAGCATTGGTTCTGAGCATGCGTGTTTGGACTTTAGTCCGATGGACTTGTGTACACACGATCGGATTAGCCGGCGTAGGACATTTGTTGCCGGAAAGTTTGTCTGTTCTCACAGAGAACATTTGTCTGAAGTTTCTCACTCACTCACTCTGATGAAAAAGCTAAAGATTGTCAGATGGAGCGCACACACGGCCGGATTGTCTGCTAAACAGGTCCGTCGGACATTTGTTGTCATAAAGTCCGATCATTTGTATGGGCCTTAAGACATACCAGAGGTTGTGCCAAATATGTTCCCGTAGACCGAAATAGCCATATAAACCCCATTTCCAACGTATACCTAAAATGCTACGACGACACACTTTTGGTGTGAAAATTGTCCGTAATGGCCATTTATTATCATAAACAACCTATCAAAATTCCTAAGAACAGAAATATAGAACAACAACAGTAATGACTCCCCAGGTCATTACTGTTTGGTACCTTGAAGGCTGTACCAAACCAACACAAAATTGTATCTGAAGGACCACTTCAGGCCCATACACACGATTGGACTTTTTGACAACAAACCTCCGACGGTCCTGTTTTTGCAGACGGGCGTGTGTATGCTCCATCGGACAAACTTTTTCGCTTTTTCATCTGAGAAATGTTCGCTATGAGAACAGACAAACTTTCCGGCAACAAATGTCCGATGGAGCAAATCCGATCGTGTGTACACTAAAGTTCAAAGTACAAACACGCATGCTCAGAACCAATGCAAAATATCAGACAACAATAACAGAAGTTGACCAAAGGGCGGCGGTAAAGAGCAGAAAAACCACGTGATTTGGTAAAAGTTGTCTGAAAAGTCCTGCCGAACAAGTTCACGGGCAACGCCTTCGGAGCAAAATCCACGGAAAAGTCTGTTGGAAGTCTGATTGTGTGTATGAGGCTTTAAAGGTCCTCGGCCACAGAACACTGGCTTGAGCACAATACCAAATTTCCTGCAGACACCTTCATTTTCACAAATTCCTGTTAACCCAAAGTTAACTGGAATTAACCATAGGAACGCCATACCATAGACGGATCCTTACTTCGATATTACACAGCAAAGTTTGGATGGCTCCAAGGACCCCAACTGCCATACCACTACAACCATCCAATAAGTCCTCCATCCACAGGGCGGGAGGGTGGGAAGCTTCTTTTTATTTTTTTGCTGAAAGTGCACCTCTGACTTCATGATCCCACCTCCACACAGACGTTGCCCCACCCTCACCTTACTTTTAACCCAATCACTGTCTCTACATGTTTTAAAACTCCTGACCTTATTATGTTAAAGTGATCTCATCTTCTGGGGTCCCTGGGTGGCTGTCTCGGCTCCTCCTCGCCTCCGATAACCCCCTCCGGGGAGCGCTTTCCCAAGGGGGTTACCTTGCAGGCGCGCTCCCGAGTCCAGCATTTGCATTCATAGACACGAATGCCGGACTCGGCCCCATCCCGTGGCACCCATGTCATTGAATTTGATTTACAGCAGCGGGAGCCAATGGCTGCGCTGCTATCAGGCTATCCAATGAAGAGCCTAGAAGACCGGGCCGAGATCAAGTGCGTTATCGACGCGGGACTTTCAAGGGCTCATGTAAATAGATGGGGGGCTGGTAACAGTCAAATGTTTTTTCACCTTAAAGTGGGGTCCGGGCATAATGTTTTATTTTTTTGCAACAAAAGATAATCACATTAAATATTCCCTAAAACATATTAATAGATTCCCAATCATTCCAGAAATCATTGCAAACACTTGCCTTATATCCTCAAGCTCATGTTGTGGCCGTATCCATCCTATGTGTGGGCGTATCCATCCTATGTGTGGGCGTATACATCATATGTGTGGGCATGTGAAGCCCAGTTCCTTTTTCTTCCTGGTTTTCAGGGAGAGGTGCATGCTGGGTGATTTTTTTTATGCACAGTAATGCCCAGAGACTCCTGGTAAATGAGTGTCATCATTTTACAGGAGGCAATGGGGTCTTAGGACAGGAAGTTGAAACACCTAGGACCAGAAACTAGGCAGATTACGAAATCTGCCTAGTAACAGCCAGATAGAAGTGAGTGAAAAAAATGTTTAATTTTTTTTTTTTACATTAAAGGCAAGCTGTTAATAGAAAGTTCATTTATAGGGTGGAACTCTGCTTTAATGTATAGGATGCATTAAAGTGGAGGTTCACCCGGAAATGACAATTTTTAAGATTAGATTGATGCTCATTTTGTGAAGGGGAATCGGGTAGTTTTTTTTTTAAATCGAAGCCGTACTTACCGTTTTAGAGATACATCTTCTCCGCCGCTTCCGGGTATGGGCTGCGGGACTGGGCTTTCCTTCTTGATTGGCAGTCTACCGACAGGCTTCCGACGGTCGCATCTATCGCGTCACGATTTTCCGAAATTAGCAGAACGTCGGTGCGCAGGCGCCGTATAGAGCCGCACCGACGTTCGGCTTCTTTCGGCTACTCGTGACGCGATGGATGCGGCCGTCGGAAGCCTGTCGGAAGACTGTCAATCAAGAAGAAACGCCCAGTCCCGAAGACCATACCCGGAAGCGGCGGAGAAGATCGCTCTCTAAAACGGTAAGTACTGCTTTGTTTTTAAAAAAACTAGCCGATTCCCCTAGACAAAATGAGCATGAATCTAATCTTAAAAAAAAAATTTCGGGTGAACTCCCGCTTTAAGGTGAAAAAACGGGACGCTATACAACCCCTTTAACCCTCTAACTGTTGAACTACCCTGCTAGCCTAGTCATGCCTGCCCTTCCCCTTTTTATTTATTTTGCTTCGGGCCTCTCTTGTAGGACATCATACAGCCTTGAAAATTTGATACAAAGAAGAGCAGCGCCATCTAAGTGCAGCATTGAAATGATTATCATTCCAGTGCGCTGACAACTCAATGATCTTGTGAGTTTCCAATTGTCTACCTTGAATAAAATGTTTTAACACTGCTGCACTTAGATGGCGCTGCTCATCTTTGTGCCTTGCTTCCCGCAGAGCCCTTTCTAGCTTGTCACGAGCCAGCAGCTGTCCTAAGTTAGCACGCCTGAGACCACCATTATATTTTGTGCTGAACATGAACTATCCTGTATGGACTCCCTGTGTTAAGAGAGTTATTAATCACCTGCACTCTTTCTCTGAACAGCTGAGTATGCAATTTTTCCTGTATTGAAAATTTGACGACATGCCTGCAGTGTGTAATGAGGGGGCAGGGTGATGCACTCCCCACATCCCCTCACTGGTGACGGGCAGCTGACAGCAAACAAAAAATTCCATGCTGAGCCTGGTAGGAGAGGGGAAGCTGCGTTAGGGAACAGAAGACAGATATTTCAAAAATTCGAAACCCTCGGCAAGTGGCTTGGGATTCAGATTTTACTGCTCTCCTATCCTGGCATCCCTGCAAAGGTCCAACATACCCTTGCTGCCCACTGAGTCAGATCTATTGTTCTATAATCAGTAAGGCCCCTTTCACACGTGTGGACCGTATGTCCGCTTTTTCATCCATCCGTTTGCGGATTAAAAAGGGACATACATTGGTCCCTATGAGATTGCGGGTGTCAGCGGATGAACATCCGCTGACACCCGACCTCGTCCGCCTCCGCAAAGATCCGATTTTGCAGACGGAAGAAAACCCTATTTTTTCTTCAGTCTGCAGAGCAGATCGGATGAACGTGGACATACAATCCGTGTTCATCCGATCTCCCCATAGGGGAGAGCGGAGAAAAGACAGGGTGGTCCCTGCACAGTGTGCGGGGACCGCCTTGTCATCCGTCAGCTCAGCGGGGATCAACGGAGCGATCATTACTGATCCGCCCAATGTGAAAGGGGCCTTAATCATATGCTCCCTGCTGATTGGAGTGTTCAATTAGGCTTTTGTCCTTGCATTTGGATTCACCACGTGCTTGTTTTTTTTTTTTTAGGTACAAATTGGATGTCATACAGATAATCTCAGTCACCATCCTGAAAAAAGGCGTGCCCCGATGGTGGTTCAGAATTACACCGTAGACAAAGTCATATTACCAGTTTCCACAGTGTTTGGTGGCCTTATATACATCCTTGTTCCTGGAAGATGCAATCTTGGGAAAATGCAAATATCCATAAAGGATGCTGTGCTGGCTCCGCGCTTCAAACATGGAAAGTATATTACATTCAAGAAATTTGATATTTGCATTTAAATTTTGTGTAAATCAGATGTAAGATTCAATTTTCCGCATGCTTGTTATCATGTCTTACTGTAAACAGTTTACCTTAACCACTTGCTTACTGGGCACATATACCCCCCTCCTGCCCAGGTGAAATTTCAGCTTCCGGCACTGCGTCGCTTTAACTGACAATTGCGCAGTCGTGCAACGTGGCTCCCAAAAAAAATTGACGTCCTTTTTTCCCCACAAGTAGAACTTTTGGTGATATTTGATCACCTCTGCGGTTTTTATTTTTTGCGCTATAAACAAAAAAGAGCGACAATTTTGAAAAAAAAAATACAATATTTTTTACTTGTTGCTATAATAAATAGCCCAATTTTTTAAAAAAAATCTTTTTTTTCTCCTCAGTCTAGGCCGATACGTATTCTTCTACATATTTTTGGTAAAAAAAAAATCGCAATAAGCGACTGGTTTGCGCAAAAGTTATAGCGCCTACAAAATAGGGGACAGAATTATTATTTTTTATTATTTTATTTTTACTAGTAATGGCGGCGATCTGCGATTTTTATTGGGACTGCTACATTATGGAGGACACATCGGACACTTTTGACACATTTTTGGCACCATTCACATTTATACTGCGATCAGTGCTATAAATATGCACTAATTACTGTATAAATGTGACTGGCATTAAATGGGTTAACACTAGGGGGTGAGGAAGGGGTTAAATGTGTACCCCGAATAGTGTACACAGATCGGTCTCCTCTCTCCCTGACAGGACGCTGTCTCTGTGTGAGCCGGCAATGAGAGATGATCTCATATGTTTACATTTGAGATCATCTCTCATTGGCCGCACAGATCGCATACCAAACGGCCACTCCGATTGGCCGTTCACGGCGTTCTGTGATTGGCTGTGTCCAAGGGACACGGCCAGCACAGAATTTCCCCGCTGTGCGCTCGGGAGCTCGCACGGGGAACGAGGAAAGGGGAGGACGTCAAATGACATCCTCCTGGATTTTCAGGTCCGCGCTGAAGCCATCATTCGGCTATAGCGCGGGCCTCAAGTAGTTAAGCTTACCTTAAGCTTATTTTGTGAATCTGTTGCAAAGTTTTCATTATGGAGATCCTGCCAGGAACAGCACTTCCTGTTCCAGGCTGACAACTCCAAGCTGCTGCCTTACAAATGTTAGCGAAATGTGGTTATGCGCTACTCGTAATCCATATCTCCTGTGCTAATGAGCACCCATTTTGTCTAATGATATAATGCATCTTACCTATCACTCTATTTCCCGCATATCCCCAAGAAAACAAACAAGACCACTATGCTTTACGTCCTCAGTACCATGTTCTTCTGGCCTCTCCCCAGCACAGCACTTTTTATACATAGACAACAAAAGCATTAACAAACAGGAAGTGATGGCCCCCAACAGCCAATCGCTTCCTCCATAGAAATGACCACACAGGATATGAACGTCAACACAGGAAATCCTTCCAACAGGATTAGATTATACAACAACCAATGAATAATGGCTAGGGGAGTCTAATGGGCGTGTTTGGGCAGGGACAGTGTGTATGTTTTAAACATGGACGCTCTGCCTGAAGATAACAATTCAAAAGATCTTGTTTTACAGTTGGTATGAATACTTATTCTGCTTTGTTCAGAGAACAACGCATACCCGGATTATACTACTGTTCCTGCTGATAGGAGATTATCTACAGGTGCACGCTATGCGTGGTCTAGTGGCTAGAATTTGGTGCTCTCAGCGCCGTGGCTGGGTCCGATTCCCAATCAGGGAATTCTTTTTTTGCCCGGAAGCAGCTTGATGACTCCATCATCTGGGCCTCCTTGCCCCCATTTTTGGAGACCTTGGTTCTGACTGAAGAAAGCAGCATTTGCCCACTCCAAAATGCATCAACGCCATCTTGGGTAGTTGCCCTTGACTTCCTATCCCTTGCCTGGGAAGAGCAGGGCACAGCTCTCCCTGGTGGTCTAGTGGCTAGGATTCGGCGCTCTCACCGCCGCGGCCCGGGTTCGATTCCCGGTCAGGGAATTCTTCTTTGCCCCCGGCAGCAGCTGGACGACTCCACCGTCTGGGCCTCGGCTTGGTAGAGCCCAAAAATGCTCCGCCATCCATCTGCATGGCTTTCTCAGTTCCAAAGAGCGTTGTCCGCCTTTTTCGCGCTTTCACACCCACACGGCCAACTCGGGCAGCTGTTAAGAGACTAGGACAACCCACTGCTAACCAACTGTAGCTAGAAGAGCCTCCTTGCCCCCCATTTTGGAGACCTTGGTTCTGACCGAAGAAAGCAGCATTTCCCCCACTCCAAAATGCATCAACGCCATCTTGGGTAGTTGCCCTTGACTTCCTATCCCTTGCCTGGGAAGTGCAGGGCACAGCTCTCCCTGGTGGTCTAGTGGCTAGGATTCAGCGCTCTCACCGCCACGGCCCGGGTTCGATTCCCGGTCAGGGAATTCTTCTTTGCCCCCGGCAGCAGCTGGACGACTCCACCGTCTGGGCCTCGGCTTGGTAGAGCCCAAAAATGCTCCGCCATCCATCTGCATGGCTTTCTCAGTTCCAAAGAGCGTTGTCCGCCTTTTTCGCGCTTTCACACCCACACGGCCAACTCGGGCAGCTGTTAAGAGACTAGGACAACCCACTGCTAACCAACTGTAGCTAGAAGAGCCTCCTTGCCCCCCATTTTGGAGACCTTGGTTCTGACCGAAGAAAGCAGCATTTCCCCCACTCCAAAATGCATCAACGCCATCTTGGGTAGTTGCCCTTGACTTCCTATCCCTTGCCTGGGAAGAGCAGGGCACAGCTCTCCCTGGTGGTCTAGTGGCTAGGATTTGGCGCTCTCACCGCCGCGGCCCGGGTTCGATTCCCGGTCAGGGAATTCTTCTTTGCCCCCGGCAGCAGCTGGACGACTCCACCGTATGGGCCTCGGCTTGGTAGAGCCCAAAAATGCTCCGCCATCCATCTGCGTGGCTTTCTCAGTTCCAAAGAGCGTTGTCCGCCTTTTTCGCGCTTTCACACCCACACGGCCAACTCAGGCAGCTGTTAAGAGACAAGGACAACCCACTGCTAACCAACTGTAGCTAGAAGAGCCTCCTTGCCCCCCATTTTGGAGACCTTGGTTCTGACCGAAGAAAGCAGCATTTCCCCCACTCCAAAATGCATCAACGCCATCTTGGATAGTTGCCCTTGACTTCCTATCCCTTGCCTGGGAAGAGCAGGGCACAGCTCTCCCTGGTGGTCTAGTGGCTAGGATTCGGCGCTCTCACCGCCGCGGCCCGGGTTCGATTCCCGGTCAGGGAATTCTTCTTTGCCCCCGGCAGCAGCTGGACGACTCCACCGTCTGGGCCTCGGCTTGGTAGAGCCCAAAAATGCTCCGCCATCCATCTGCATGGCTTTCTCAGTTCCAAAGAGCGTTGTCCGCCTTTTTCGCGCTTTCACACCCACACGGCCAACTCGGGCAGCTGTTAAGAGACTAGGACAACCCACTGCTAACCAACTGTAGCTAGAAGAGCCTCCTTGCCCCCCATTTTGGAGACCTTGGTTCTGACCGAAGAAAGCAGCATTTCCCCCACTCCAAAATGCATCAACGCCATCTTGGGTAGTTGCCCTTGACTTCCTATCCCTTGCCTGGGAAGAGTAGGGCACAGCTCTCCCTGGTGGTCTAGTGGCTAGGATTTGGCGCTCTCACCGCCGCGGCCCGGGTTCGATTCCCGGTCAGGGAATTCTTCTTTGCCCCCGGCAGCAGCTGGACGACTCCACCGTCTGGGCCTCGGCTTGGTAGAGCCCAAAAATGCTCCGCCATCCATCTGCATGGCTTTCTCAGTTCTAAAGAGCGTTGTCCGCCTTTTTCGCGCTTTCACACCCACACGGCCAACTCGGGCAGCTGTTAAGAGACTAGGACAACCCACTGCTAACCAACTGTAGCTAGAAGAGCCTCCTTGCCCCCCATTTTGGAGACCTTGGTTCTGACCGAAGAAAGCAGCATTTCCCCCACTCCAAAATGCATCAACGCCATCTTGGGTAGTTGCCCTTGACTTCCTATCCCTTGCCTGGGAAGAGCAGGGCACAGCTCTCCCTGGTGGTCTAGTGGCTAGGATTCGGCGCTCTCACCGCCGCGGCCTGGGTTCGATTCCCGGTTAGGGAATTCTTCTTTGCCCCCGGCAGCAGCTGGACGACTCCACCGTCTGGGCCTCGGCTTGGTAGAGCCCAAAAATGCTCCGCCATCCATCTGCGTGGCTTTCTCAGTTCCAAAGAGCGTTGTCCGCCTTTTTCGCGCTTTCACACCCACACGGCCAACTCGGGCAGCTGTTAAGAGACTAGGACAACCCACTGCTAACCAACTGTAGCTAGAAGAGCCTCCTTGCCCCCCATTTTGGAGACCTTGGTTCTGACCGAAGAAAGCAGCATTTCCCCCACTCCAAAATGCATCAACGCCATCTTGGGTAGTTGCCCTTGACTTCCTATCCCTTGCCTGGGAAGAGTAGGGCACAGCTCTCCCTGGTGGTCTAGTGGCTAGGATTTGGCGCTCTCACCGCCGCGGCCCGGGTTCGATTCCCGGTCAGGGAATTCTTCTTTGCCCCCGGCAGCAGCTGGACGACTCCACCGTCTGGGCCTCGGCTTGGTAGAGCCCAAAAATGCTCCGCCATCCATCTGCATGGCTTTCTCAGTTCCAAAGAGCGTTGTCCGCCTTTTTCGCGCTTTCACACCCACACGGCCAACTCGGGCAGCTGTTAAGAGACTAGGACAACCCACTGCTAACCAACTGTAGCTAGAAGAGCCTCCTTGCCCCCCATTTTGGAGACCTTGGTTCTGACCGAAGAAAGCAGCATTTCCCCCACTCCAAAATGCATCAACGCCATCTTGGGTAGTTGCCCTTGACTTCCTATCCCTTGCCTGGGAAGAGCAGGGCACAGCTCTCCCTGGTGGTCTAGTGGCTAGGATTCGGCGCTCTCACCGCCGCGGCCTGGGTTCGATTCCCGGTCAGGGAATTCTTCTTTGCCCCCGGCAGCAGCTGGACGACTCCACCGTCTGGGCCTCGGCTTGGTAGAGCCCAAAAATGCTCCGCCATCCATCTGTGTGGCTTTCTCAGTTCCAAAGAGCGTTGTCCGCCTTTTTCGCGCTTTCACACCCACACGGCCAACTCGGGCAGCTGTTAAGAGACTAGGACAACCCACTGCTAACCAACTGTAGCTAGAAGAGCCTCCTTGCCCCCCATTTTGGAGACCTTGGTTCTGACCGAAGAAAGCAGCATTTCCCCCACTCCAAAATGCATCAACGCCATCTTGGGTAGTTGCCCTTGACTTCCTATCCCTTGCCTGGGAAGAGCAGGGCACAGCTCTCCCTGGTGGTCTAGTGGCTAGGATTCGGCGCTCTCACCGCCGCGGCCCGGGTTCGATTCCCGGTCAGGGAATTCTTCTTTGCCCCCGGCAGCAGCTGGACGACTCCACCGTCTGGGCCTCGGCTTGGTAGAGCCCAAAAATGCTCCGCCATCCATCTGCATGGCTTTCTCAGTTCCAAAGAGCGTTGTCCGCCTTTTTCGCGCTTTCACACCCACACGGCCAACTCGGGCAGCTGTTAAGAGACTAGGACAACCCACTGCTAACCAACTGTAGCTAGAAGAGCCTCCTTGCCCCCCATTTTGGAGACCTTGGTTCTGACCGAAGAAAGCAGCATTTCCCCCACTCCAAAATGCATCAACGCCATCTTGGGTAGTTGCCCTTGACTTCCTATTCCTTGCCTGGGAAGAGCAGGGCACAGCTCTCCCTGGTGGTCTAGTGGCTAGGATTCGGCGCTCTCACCGCCGCGGCCCGGGTTCGATTCCCGGTCAGGGAATTCTTCTTTGCCCCCGGCAGCAGCTGGACGACTCCACCGTCTGGGCCTCGGCTTGGTAGAGCCCAAAAATGCTCCGCCATCCATCTGCATGGCTTTCTCAGTTCCAAAGAGCGTTGTCCGCCTTTTTCGCGCTTTCACACCCACACGGCCAACTCGGGCAGCTGTTAAGAGACTAGGACAACCCACTGCTAACCAACTGTAGCTAGAAGAGCCTCCTTGCCCCCCATTTTGGAGACCTTGGTTCTGACCGAAGAAAGCAGCATTTCCCCCACTCCAAAATGCATCAACGCCATCTTGGGTAGTTGCCCTTGACTTCCTATCCTTGCCTGGGAAGAGCAGGGCACAGCTCTCCCTGGTGGTCTAGTGGCTAGGATTCGGCGCTCTCACCGCCGCGGCCCGGGTTCGATTCCCGGTCAGGGAATTCTTCTTTGCCCCCGGCAGCAGCTGGACGACTCCACCGTCTGGGCCTCGGCTTGGTAGAGCCCAAAAATGCTCCGCCATCCATCTGCATGGCTTTCTCAGTTCCAAAGAGCGTTGTCCGCCTTTTTCGCGCTTTCACACCCACACGGCCAACTCGGGCAGCTGTTAAGAGACTAGGACAACCCACTGCTAACCAACTGTAGCTAGAAGAGCCTCCTTGCCCCCCATTTTGGAGACCTTGGTTCTGACCGAAGAAAGCAGCATTTCCCCCACTCCAAAATGCATCAACGCCATCTTGGGTAGTTGCCCTTGACTTCCTATCCCTTGCCTGGGAAGAGCAGGGCACAGCTCTCCCTGGTGGTCTAGTGGCTAGGATTCGGCGCTCTCACCGCCGCGGCCCGGGTTCGATTCCCGGTCAGGGAATTCTTCTTTGCCCCCGGCAGCAGCTGGACGACTCCACCGTCTGGGCCTCGGCTTGGTAGAGCCCAAAAATGCTCCGCCATCCATCTGCATGGCTTTCTCAGTTCCAAAGAGCGTTGTCCGCCTTTTTCGCGCTTTCACACCCACACGGCCAACTCGGGCAGCTGTTAAGAGACTAGGACAACCCACTGCTAACCAACTGTAGCTAGAAGAGCCTCCTTGCCCCCCATTTTGGAGACCTTGGTTCTGACCGAAGAAAGCAGCATTTCCCCCACTCCAAAATGCATCAACGCCATCTTGGGTAGTTGCCCTTGACTTCCTATCCCTTGCCTGGGAAGAGCAGGGCACAGCTCTCCCTGGTGGTCTAGTGGCTAGGATTCGGCGCTCTCACCGCCGCGGCCCGGGTTCGATTCCCGGTCAGGGAATTCTTCTTTGCCCCCGGCAGCAGCTGGACGACTCCACCGTCTGGGCCTCGGCTTGGTAGAGCCCAAAAATGCTCCGCCATCCATCTGCATGGCTTTCTCAGTTCCAAAGAGCGTTGTCCGCCTTTTTCGCGCTTTCACACCCACACGGCCAACTCGGGCAGCTGTTAAGAGACTAGGACAACCCACTGCTAACCAACTGTAGCTAGAAGAGCCTCCTTGCCCCCCATTTTGGAGACCTTGGTTCTGACCGAAGAAAGCAGCATTTCCCCCACTCCAAAATGCATCAACGCCATCTTGGGTAGTTGCCCTTGACTTCCTATCCCTTGCCTGGGAAGAGCAGGGCACAGCTCTCCCTGGTGGTCTAGTGGCTAGGATTCGGCGCTCTCACCGCCGCGGCCCGGGTTCGATTCCCGGTCAGGGAATTCTTCTTTGCCCCCGGCAGCAGCTGGACGACTCCACCGTCTGGGCCTCGGCTTGGTAGAGCCCAAAAATGCTCCGCCATCCATCTGCATGGCTTTCTCAGTTCCAAAGAGCGTTGTCCGCCTTTTTCGCGCTTTCACACCCACACGGCCAACTCGGGCAGCTGTTAAGAGACTAGGACAACCCACTGCTAACCAACTGTAGCTAGAAGAGCCTCCTTGCCCCCCATTTTGGAGACCTTGGTTCTGACCGAAGAAAGCAGCATTTCCCCCACTCCAAAATGCATCAACGCCATCTTGGGTAGTTGCCCTTGACTTCCTATCCCTTGCCTGGGAAGAGCAGGGCACAGCTCTCCCTGGTGGTCTAGTGGCTAGGATTCGGCGCTCTCACCGCCGCGGCCCGGGTTCGATTCCCGGTCAGGGAATTCTTCTTTGCCCCCGGCAGCAGCTGGACGACTCCACCGTCTGGGCCTCGGCTTGGTAGAGCCCAAAAATGCTCCGCCATCCATCTGCATGGCTTTCTCAGTTCCAAAGAGCGTTGTCCGCCTTTTTCGCGCTTTCACACCCACACGGCCAACTCGGGCAGCTGTTAAGAGACTAGGACAACCCACTGCTAACCAACTGTAGCTAGAAGAGCCTCCTTGCCCCCCATTTTGGAGACCTTGGTTCTGACCGAAGAAAGCAGCATTTCCCCCACTCCAAAATGCATCAACGCCATCTTGGGTAGTTGCCCTTGACTTCCTATCCCTTGCCTGGGAAGAGCAGGGCACAGCTCTCCCTGGTGGTCTAGTGGCTAGGATTCGGCGCTCTCACCGCCGCGGCCCGGGTTCGATTCCCGGTCAGGGAATTCTTCTTTGCCCCCGGCAGCAGCTGGACGACTCCACCGTCTGGGCCTCGGCTTGGTAGAGCCCAAAAATGCTCCGCCATCCATCTGCGTGGCTTTCTCAGTTCCAAAGAGCGTTGTCCGCCTTTTTCGCGCTTTCACACCCACACGGCCAACTCGGGCAGCTGTTAAGAGACTAGGACAACCCACTGCTAACCAACTGTAGCTAGAAGAGCCTCCTTGCCCCCCATTTTGGAGACCTTGGTTCTGACCGAAGAAAGCAGCATTTCCCCCACTCCAAAATGCATCAACGCCATCTTGGGTAGTTGCCCTTGACTTCCTATCCCTTGCCTGGGAAGAGCAGGGCACAGCTCTCCCTGGTGGTCTAGTGGCTAGGATTCGGCGCTCTCACCGCCGCGGCCCGGGTTCGATTCCCGGTCAGGGAATTCTTCTTTGCCCCCGGCAGCAGCTGGACGACTCCACCGTCTGGGCCTCGGCTTGGTAGAGCCCAAAAATGCTCCGCCATCCATCTGCATGGCTTTCTCAGTTCCAAAGAGCGTTGTCCGCCTTTTTCGCGCTTTCACACCCACACGGCCAACTCGGGCAGCTGTTAAGAGACTAGGACAACCCACTGCTAACCAACTGTAGCTAGAAGAGCCTCCTTGCCCCCCATTTTGGAGACCTTGGTTCTGACCGAAGAAAGCAGCATTTCCCCCACTCCAAAATGCATCAACGCCATCTTGGGTAGTTGCCCTTGACTTCCTATCCCTTGCCTGGGAAGAGCAGGGCACAGCTCTCCCTGGTGGTCTAGTGGCTAGGATTCGGCGCTCTCACCGCCGCGGCCCGGGTTCGATTCCCGGTCAGGGAATTCTTCTTTGCCCCCGGCAGCAGCTGGACGACTCCACCGTCTGGGCCTCGGCTTGGTAGAGCCCAAAAATGCTCCGCCATCCATCTGCATGGCTTTCTCAGTTCCAAAGAGCGTTGTCCGCCTTTTTCGCGCTTTCACACCCACACGGCCAACTCGGGCAGCTGTTAAGAGACTAGGACAACCCACTGCTAACCAACTGTAGCTAGAAGAGCCTCCTTGCCCCCCATTTTGGAGACCTTGGTTCTGACCGAAGAAAGCAGCATTTCCCCCACTCCAAAATGCATCAACGCCATCTTGGGTAGTTGCCCTTGACTTCCTATCCCTTGCCTGGGAAGAGCAGGGCACAGCTCTCCCTGGTGGTCTAGTGGCTAGGATTCGGCGCTCTCACCGCCGCGGCCCGGGTTCGATTCCCGGTCAGGGAATTCTTCTTTGCCCCCGGCAGCAGCTGGACGACTCCACCGTCTGGGCCTCGGCTTGGTAGAGCCCAAAAATGCTCCGCCATCCATCTGCATGGCTTTCTCAGTTCCAAAGAGCGTTGTCCGCCTTTTTCGCGCTTTCACACCCACACGGCCAACTCGGGCAGCTGTTAAGAGACTAGGACAACCCACTGCTAACCAACTGTAGCTAGAAGAGCCTCCTTGCCCCCCATTTTGGAGACCTTGGTTCTGACCGAAGAAAGCAGCATTTCCCCCACTCCAAAATGCATCAACGCCATCTTGGGTAGTTGCCCTTGACTTCCTATCCCTTGCCTGGGAAGAGCAGGGCACAGCTCTCCCTGGTGGTCTAGTGGCTAGGATTCGGCGCTCTCACCGCCGCGGCCCGGGTTCGATTCCCGGTCAGGGAATTCTTCTTTGCCCCCGGCAGCAGCTGGACGACTCCACCGTCTGGGCCTCGGCTTGGTAGAGCCCAAAAATGCTCCGCCATCCATCTGCATGGCTTTCTCAGTTCCAAAGAGCGTTGTCCGCCTTTTTCGCGCTTTCACACCCACACGGCCAACTCGGGCAGCTGTTAAGAGACTAGGACAACCCACTGCTAACCAACTGTAGCTAGAAGAGCCTCCTTGCCCCCCATTTTGGAGACCTTGGTTCTGACCGAAGAAAGCAGCATTTCCCCCACTCCAAAATGCATCAACGCCATCTTGGGTAGTTGCCCTTGACTTCCTATCCCTTGCCTGGGAAGAGCAGGGCACAGCTCTCCCTGGTGGTCTAGTGGCTAGGATTCGGCGCTCTCACCGCCGCGGCCCGGGTTCGATTCCCGGTCAGGGAATTCTTCTTTGCCCCCGGCAGCAGCTGGACGACTCCACCGTCTGGGCCTCGGCTTGGTAGAGCCCAAAAATGCTCCGCCATCCATCTGCATGGCTTTCTCAGTTCCAAAGAGCGTTGTCCGCCTTTTTCGCGCTTTCACACCCACACGGCCAACTCGGGCAGCTGTTAAGAGACTAGGACAACCCACTGCTAACCAACTGTAGCTAGAAGAGCCTCCTTGCCCCCCATTTTGGAGACCTTGGTTCTGACCGAAGAAAGCAGCATTTCCCCCACTCCAAAATGCATCAACGCCATCTTGGGTAGTTGCCCTTGACTTCCTATCCCTTGCCTGGGAAGAGCAGGGCACAGCTCTCCCTGGTGGTCTAGTGGCTAGGATTCGGCGCTCTCACCGCCGCGGCCCGGGTTCGATTCCCGGTCAGGGAATTCTTCTTTGCCCCCGGCAGCAGCTGGACGACTCCACCGTCTGGGCCTCGGCTTGGTAGAGCCCAAAAATGCTCCGCCATCCATCTGCATGGCTTTCTCAGTTCCAAAGAGCGTTGTCCGCCTTTTTCGCGCTTTCACACCCACACGGCCAACTCGGGCAGCTGTTAAGAGACTAGGACAACCCACTGCTAACCAACTGTAGCTAGAAGAGCCTCCTTGCCCCCCATTTTGGAGACCTTGGTTCTGACCGAAGAAAGCAGCATTTCCCCCACTCCAAAATGCATCAACGCCATCTTGGGTAGTTGCCCTTGACTTCCTATCCCTTGCCTGGGAAGAGCAGGGCACAGCTCTCCCTGGTGGTCTAGTGGCTAGGATTCGGCGCTCTCACCGCCGCGGCCCGGGTTCGATTCCCGGTCAGGGAATTCTTCTTTGCCCCCGGCAGCAGCTGGACGACTCCACCGTCTGGGCCTCGGCTTGGTAGAGCCCAAAAATGCTCCGCCATCCATCTGCATGGCTTTCTCAGTTCCAAAGAGCGTTGTCCGCCTTTTTCGCGCTTTCACACCCACACGGCCAACTCGGGCAGCTGTTAAGAGACTAGGACAACCCACTGCTAACCAACTGTAGCTAGAAGAGCCTCCTTGCCCCCCATTTTGGAGACCTTGGTTCTGACCGAAGAAAGCAGCATTTCCCCCACTCCAAAATGCATCAA